>NC_134484.1:348819786-348971006 GCF_040206685.1 Ascaphus truei
GACTGTTTCCCTCATTTGTGCCACTTGTCTGTCTGTTTTGTGGAGTGCTTTGACTGTGGCGTCCATTTTTTTTTCAAGAGAGTCTGTGCGCTCTCCTATACCGCAGATATCAGCTCTCAGGGCTGCCACTTCAGACTGAAAGCACTTTTTGATGTCTAAGCAGAACTCTCTCATGTCTCTGCGTCTCATAATTTGGTTGTCTCTGCTGGTGTCTGGGCCGACATCTTCCTCCTCTTCCGATTCGGAATTACTTGGCGCCATTCCCTCCTGGCTGGGGGCCCGAGCTGGATCTCCTTTAGTGAAGTAATCTGTCAGGACCGCTGATGTACTCTTTGAGCGGGTCGTTCTCGGCATCCTGGGACTTTGAGGCAGTGTGTAGATATGAATTGGGGCTTGATTGTGCTGTTTTGCTGCGTTTTTATTTAATATTGCCGCCGGCTGAGAACGGAGCTAATGGCTCACACGTTCATGCACTCCAGCCGTCGCGCATGCGCCTCTTTGAGGGGTGACTTTTTAATGGATGTATTTAATGGATTGCTTGCAGGGTCTACTTAAGACCATATTAGTGTCTACTTAAGACCAGACTGAAACACCAGTAATCTTCCAAATATTAGATCCACAATCCACACTGCTTCATATTCTTTCTTTTATTTGGCTACATTTCTGAACTGGGTTTCTCCTAGACTACTGCATGACCATCCCTGTGTTATAACCATTTTCCAGACTGGAAGGATAATGTGGCTGCTGGAATTCATGCCATGATGTGCAATATTCTAGCTACTGATTATCTCAGGCTGCGTCATTCTCTTGGTTAAGAGTGGATCCACAAGGCCGGGGATTTGCAAAAAAATGTTCGTGCTCCCAAAACACCAAGAAATTGGTCGTTTTTATAAACACTCATCATGTACATAGGCCAAGGAAAACATAGTAATGAAACATGTGAAGGTTTAATCCATGCAGTTTTGCACCTGTGTGTCACAATTATACCGAGTCCTTGTTTGTGTGGGCATCTAAACAGTACAATTCCAGGTGCCACTAGGAATCCTATGATGAAGAGGGGCTGCTGGTGGTAAGTCTTTCTTTGTGACCGCAAAAAATGGTGTTTCATTTTTTCAGCCCCTTAATAAAATGATAAATAATAAGGAGTGCTGGGAAATTCCATCATCCACTGTGCTGGTCAAAGAAATTGAATTATTGGGGTTTCCGGCCAATTATGGCATATACGTTTCATGAATCACAAACAAACACAAACTTATATTAACTTATTTATTGATTGAAACAATTAACATAAAATAGTACAGCTATAAATGCCCATTCACTCCTGCAATAACAAATATACATACGCATGTTATACATCTATTATACTAGAATGCAGTCAGGCTAGAGGAGTGGGGTAATCAAGGGGATTTTATTTGCATGAAATCTTGAAAATCAAATGGAGCCATTTGAGGGGAAAACATGGCTCTGTTGACGCCTGAAGTCAGCGCAAGTGCTTGAACATTCAGCAAACAGCGTAAGGAACTCACTAACCATGATGCTTACTGCCTGTCCAAAAAGCAATGAAAGGGATGGATTGGAAGAGGCAAGCTGTTCCATTGTGAAAACAGTGTAAGTAAGTTACACTGCTGCTGTTTGCTGCCATTTACTAAAATAGCATAGCCGGTCCTTTCTATCACTGAGAAGACATCACCATCTGATATCAACGAAGGCGAGTGAATATAAGCCCAGGAAAAAGGGAATATTTTATAACACAGGCCAATGAAAAAATGTTGTAAATTAGAAGACACATTATAAAGTATTTTATTTCTCCCCAATCAGATGTGTACAAAGAATGAGTGTGCTTTTATCTGCAAAGAGGGTTTACGGTATGCCTGGTATTCATTTATATTTTTGTAGCATACATAGTTTAGAGCATGCCGGTTCACAGCTGAGCATAACTTAAGGACTGCCAAAATAAACACATAAAACTACTGTAGACTGATGATATTTTCCTTTCCTGGGTTGAAGTATGTATACAAGCATCTATGCTTTCTAATACTTTCCCTGTGTTCTTGTATTATAAAAGAAGACTGTCACGAACGGCACACCAGTGAGCACATGACTTGTATGTGACAAGGTTAATACACACAGCTATCCAGCTGACACATTTATCTTCCTGCAGGGTCAAATATACCTTAAAACGCTGCCACCACCACCGAGGCTAAACATAAAGTATTAGTGCTAGGGGGTCCTTGATCCCCATTTACTAAGAAAGATGTGTAATTAACACACAAAAATCTATTGTAGCAAAATGTGTCCAAAAATTTAATTCCTCTCTTCAAAACGTGCACAGTTCAATTAGGGCCAAAGACAACACTTAATACAGTTTAGGTTTAATATAGAAAAATATTAGTATAGTGCTTGTCATGGAACAGGAATACTCCTGTCTGCACTTCTGTTTCACCCCCCCCCCCCTTTCCTCGCAGCCCTGCTTGCCAGCTTACTGTATTAGTGCCAGCTAATCCTGCTGTCCGGCCCTCCTGCCTCTCACCTGTCTCCCCTACAATCTATCCTTAACGCTGCTGCCAGAATCACTCTACTCTTTCCTAGATCTGTCTCAGCATCTCCCCTCATGAAATCCCTCTCCTGGCTTCCGATCAAATCCCGCATCTCACACTCCATTCTTCTCCTCACTTTTAAAGCTTTACACTCTTCTGCCCCTCCTAACATCTCAGCCCTAATTTCTCGTTATGCACCATCCAGACTCTTGCGTTCTTCTCAAGGATGTCTTCTTTCTACCCCCTTTGTATCTAAAGCCCTCTCCCGCCTTAAACCTTTTTCATTGACTGCCCCTCACCTCTGGAATGCCCTTCCCCTCAGTACCCGACTAGAACCCTCTCTATCCACCTTTAAGACCCACCTTAAGACACACTTGCTTAAAGAAGCATATGAATAGCACTGTGGCTATTCTGAACACATGGCACATAAAGCTTGGCCCCCTGCAGATGCACTTACCAGAACTCCCTCCTACTGTCTCTGTACGTTCTCCCTACCTACCAATTAGACTGTAAGCTCCTCGGAGCAGGGACTCCTCTTCCTTAATGTCTAAAGCACTTATTCCCATGATCTGTTATTTATATTATCTGTTATTTATTGGATTACCACATGTATTACTGCTGTGAAGCGCTATGTACATTAATGGCGCTATATAAATAAAGACATACAATACAATACAATACAGCTGTATGTGTTTGGTTCTGCACACAAACACAGTGCTTGTGTGATAAATACAGTGCAATTTCCCCTCTCCCAGCAGCTTGCTGTATTAGAGATGCAACATTATTGCTACATGTTGTAGCTCCCCCAGACACTCCTGTGAGTTGCCATAGCAGCCCCAGCTTTTCTCTCAAATGGGCTAGTCTGCTTTCTCCCCCTCTGCTCTGCCCACAGATGGTCTGTCCCCAGACTATCTTACTACCCAGCATACATTGCCATTTCCTTTCCACCACACCACTGGACTAGTGAGTACCTTGCTGTAACCCCTGTAATGGTGCTGCAGGATTATCTTTTCACCTCCCTTTACTACTAAGCACACACATAGATATTTAGACCTACACCTCTACACAAGAAACTGTTTTTCCCTGCTTTCTCCAAAATAAAGTAAGAAAAAAAACAGACCTTGTCGTGCTTGGAAAAGAGGGCCGAGTTGACACTATCTGAGCTAAGTCATCTTACACGTGACCCTGGAAGCCAGAATAGTGAAAAGATATCGTGTGCCTTACAGACACTTACAGGAGCTGCTACTCCAGACTCCATGATAAACAGAGCAGTGTCTGCAGACAAAGGAAGCACCAAGTAGCTCAAACTGCACACAGCCTGCAGCCTTAACAGACAAGCAGCAGCCTTGCAACAAACAGTGCTTCCTACACAAAACCTAATTGCCTTTCTCTGTCTGAGTTCACCCCCTGCACAGCCCCATAGTGAGGAGCCACCATCTCACCTACCCCTGCGCACGTCCCCACGGCCAGCGCCATCAAGGGCCACGCCACCAGACACCCGCCAGGACACGGGTCAGAGCCACCGGACACCTGTGAGTACAGCTACCCCTACGCTGCACGCTGCAGGACACCGCTCGGCATCATCTGAGACAGATGCCCATCGCTGACAAGGTTAAAGACCACACGCCACACGCACTGGCAAAAGGCCTACACACACCTATAGCATGGCAGAACTCAGAGCCTCACCAGACATCACGCAGGAAAGCGATCACTCAGACACAGAGAACGCCGCGCAACCGCAACAGGCGCAGGCAGGTGCAAGGCCCAAATGGACAGTCACACTGACACAAAAGGCCCGCGAAAAATATGAGACTGACATTGAAGCGCACCGCGCTAAATTAGAGTTGGCCTGGGAAACAACCACACTTGGGATATGCAATGCCGCCGGCGCTGGTAACTATATACAACAGCTTGAGCAGGCAATAACTCAATTGAAGATAGATCACTCGCGCTATCAAGCACTATCACAGGCATATTTCATCTATCTAACAAGAACTAACACGGAAGATAGCCTGCGAGAACGCAACCTGCAAAAGGCGATCGACCTAGAACGTGATGGCATCGTGCAGGCCGCCATCACGGACGCCCAAAGCGAGAGAAAAGGGCTCCTCCTGGAGACCGCGTCACAGCGCTCAAGCACATCCAGACACTCATCAAGGTCAGCAAGATCAGCACAATCCAACGCGTCCAGCGCAAGCGCAAGCGCTACCAAGGCGCGAGCCACCGCAGAGGCCGCACGTGCCAGGGCCGAATATGGTCGTAAAGAGGCAACTGTACAGGCAGAAAGAGCGTGCATAGAAGAGGAAGAGCGGAACGCCGCCGCCGCTGCTACCGCCGCCACTGCCAATGCCGCCGCCACTGCCAATGCCGCCGTCGCTGCCAATGCCGCCGCACGTAGAAAGGCCGAATTGGACGCAGATCTAGAGGCCCTTAATCAAGAGAAGGAAGCCGCCGCTGCCAATGCCGCCGCCGCTGCCAATGCCGCCACCGCTGTCAATGCCACCGCGCGTAGAAAGGTCGAATTGGACGCGGATCTAGAGGCCCTAAATCAAGAGAAGGAAGCCGCCGCCGCCATAGCCCAAGCGGAAGTCCTAGAAGCAGCCGCGAGACAGGACGGCGGGGAGCAACCGTACAGACGGATAGCCTCAGAGGATCCAGCCCGACGCACTGAAGACTACGTAAGGAGCCTCCTCAGTGTAAACACCAGCGCACCATCTCATCACGGAGGGAGTGACACCACAGACACCGAAGACTTGCTAGGACCACGAGGAGAAGATGCTGCTCCGTCAATGGCACATGCTGCCTGGGATAGCCACAGCCGCAACAGTGATCCACACGCCAGCGCGCACACGGATGCACTACAACGGGCTCGCCATCCAGGTACACCCACACGGGAGAACACAGCCCCTCACACCGACCAGCAGTCATCACGCGTCCACGCCAAGGAGGAGACGACCGCAAGGACCCTCCCAGCAATTACCTAAGAACGGTACCAACATGCCGATGCCTCAGGCCTGACAGACATAGCAAAGTACATGATCCGGCGTGACCTATTGCACGCAGGGCTCATCAGCTTTGACGACCGCCCTGAGAACTACCGGACGTGGAAGTTCACGTTCAAAGACGCAATCAACAGCTTGGACTTCTCAGCAAGGGAAGAGCTCAACCTGCTATTCAAGTTCCTGGGGAACGAATACAGAGAGTATGCAAATAGACTGCGGGCGGCAAACGCGCACCAACCCCAAGTAGGTCTTAACCTAGTGTGGGAAAGGCTAAAAGAGTCCTACGGCAGCCCCGAAGCAGTCGAGGATTCGCTCTTCAAAAGAGTCGACAGCTTCCCCAAGATCACAACTAAAGACTACTCGAAGTTACGAGAGCTTGGGGACCTGCTGCAAGAACTGGAGTTCGCAAGGAAAGACCATTCCTTAATAGGTCTCAACGTCCTAGACTCAGCTCATGGAGTGAGACCCATCCTGGAGAAGCTACCCTTCAACCTCCAAGAAAAATGGATCTCACAAGGCTCCAAATACAAAAGGGAGAAGCAAGTCGTGTACCCCCCATTCTCAGTTTTCTTGAGCTTCATTGGCGAAGCAGCAAGGACGAGGAACGACCCCAGTTTCATCTTGGGTGCGCAAACCACATACAGTGCAAGCAGCCTGAGGAACGAGAGACCAGCGACAAGATATGGTAACACCCAAACACCCATCTCGGCCCGCAGGACGGACGTGCCTCCCACGACCCAAACTACTCCCGATCAGTTGGTTGCCGGAGGCAAGGAACCAAGGGACCCAAACAGGGAATGTCCCATACACAAGAAGCCACACCCACTCAACAAGTGTTTTGAGTTCAGGATGAAGTCCCTAGAGGAACGCAAGAGGTTACCTGGAGAATTCGGAGTTTGCTTCAAGTGCTGCGGTTCCACGACTCACCTAGCCAGGGACTGTAAAGAAGAGATCAAATGCACAGTGTGCGAAAGTGACAAGCACGTGACATCGTTACACCCAGAGGCGCTGACACTCCACCAACTCAAGAACCCATCCTCCGTAGCGGAGCATGGCGGGGAGAAAGGAGAAGGAGAGCCAACATCCGTCACATCTCAGCGCACTGAGGTTTGCGGAAATAAAGGTGACAAAATATCCTGCTCCAAAATATGCCTTGTCACAGTGCACCCCCAGGGACAACCTGAAAAGACTATTCGGATGTACGCCATCCTCGACGACCAGAGCAACCGATCGCTGGTCAGATCAGAGTTCTTCGACATGTTTAACATACAAGACGGTGCTTCTCCTTACACTCTCAGAACCTGTGCAGGGCGAATGGAGACCACAGGGAGAAGAGTGAATGGCTACACCATATGCTCAATAGACGGCAAAGTGAACATGCCCCTTCCCACACTCATCGACTGCAACCACATGGCCACAAACAGGGACGAGATTCCCACACCAGACGTGGCACTCCATTACCCCCACCTCAAAGGAATAGCCAACCACATCCGCCCGGTAGAACAAGGCGCCAAGATCCTGCTGCTGCTCGGTAGGGACATCATGAGAGTACATAAAGTCCGTAAACAGCATAACGGACCCCACAACGCGCCATACGCCCAAAGACTTGACCTAGGATGGGTGATAGTGGGCAACGCGTGCACCAACAAAGAGCACGGGCAAGACTACGTTGATGCCCGCAGAACGGTGGTGACAGAATGTGGACACACATCTCTCTCTGAACCATGTCTCGGCCATCTCCAAGTGACCGAAGGGCCAAGTGAAGAGAAGAGACAAGGTCATACCCCTGAGACCAACAAAAACATCCTCACATCAGGGGGATGTGACAATGGCCTGGGATGCTCAGCAGTCCAGACAGCTAAGGATGATGAGTCGATTCCACCGAAGGAAGAAAGTAACCTCCCAAGGGTGACCGACAAAGGGATCGTCCAAAAGGCAATGAATGATCAAACAGTCCTCTCGCGAGCAGTGGCGCGACTAAGGTGTACAGTTGTTCCTCTCCACAGAGTATCAAGCGACAAAGCAACCAACTGCCACGGCTGGCATAGCCGTAAAAGATTGCGCCCCACAGGTGAAGCCACAGTGTCAGAAAGACTGTCCTCTACTACGTCTAAAAAGAGACGGCCACAGAGACATTTCACAAAGGGATTTACTAGGACAAAAGAGACTGTTCTTCGTTACGTCCAGGGAGACAATAATCTCCCGATGGCAGTCAACAGAGAGACACAGAAGTGCAAGAAAAATGCACCGATGACCTACGGTGCACAGCGTTCCAAACAACAAGGGACGGCAAACGAACACCATCAAGGGAAGATAGAGGATTCCCGATGTTAACTGTCGAGGAGCTTTCCAAAGACGGACTAGGCAGTTGGTTGACTCCGCTACCATTCCATTCACCAAGAGGACGCTTCCCAAACAATGGAGAACATGCCATCTCTAGGTTCACTTCGCACCTCTGCGACCTAAAAAGGGAACCAGAGACCAAAAACAACTTTGTGGCCTTCATCCAGAAGATATTCTTTACCGGCCACGCAAAGCCAGCACCTCTAATGGAGGAAGGTGAAGAATGTCGGTACCTCCAATCACCTGGGGCCTACCACCCTCAGGAACCCAATCAAATCTGGGTAATGTTCAACCCCAGCACTCAGCTTCAGGGAGTCTCTCTGAGAGACGCCCTCTTTACTGGACTAGATTCGACAACCAGTCTTCCAGGGACATTAATCCGCTTCCACAAGGAACCAAAAGCCATCTCCTTCTGCCGAACGCCAGGTGATAAGGCGACAAGCTACCACGACTGGCACACTTACAAGGGGATGTACTCTGTGGATAAAACTACAGAGACAAAAGGACTGTTTTCTCACAAGGCTAAAAGGAAACAGTGCCAGAGGCTCTTACAAAAGACATTGTGGTGCATCAAGCTAACCAAGAGCTGTGCATCCACCTGGCTTCCCTTACTGGAAGGTTGGCCAAAGGACTTTGACGCCAGTGGTACCGGCCGGTATCACCTTGCTATGGGAATATGGACCTTTGCATTGTTATGTTATGTTTGCATTGCACATATGTTCCACATAGCCTATTATATAGTGGTATCTACAGATACCAGACGGGGAGTGTCATGGAACAGGAATACTCCTGTCTGCACTTCTGTTTCACCCCCCCCTTTCCTCGCAGCCCTGCTTGCCAGCTTATTAGTGCCAGCTGTATGTGTTTGGTTCTGCACACAAACACAGTGCTTGTGTGATAAATACAGTGCCATTTCCCCTCTCCCAGCAGCTTGCTGTATTAGAGATGCAACATTATTGCTACATGTTGTAGCTCCCCCAGACACTCCTGTGAGTTGCCATAGCAGCCCCAGCTTTTCTCTCAAATGGGCTAGTCTGCTTTCTCCCCCTCTGCTCTGCCCACAGATGGTCTGTCCCCAGACTATCTTATTACCCAGCATACATTGCCATTTCCTTTCCACCACACCACTGGACTAGTGAGTACCTTGCTGTAACCCCTGTAATGGTGCGGCAGGATTATCTTTTCACCTCCCTTTACTACTAAGCACACACAGAGATATTTAGACCTACACCTCTACACAAGAAACTGTTTTTCCCTGCTTTCTCCAAAATAAAGTAAGAAAAGAAACAGACCTTGTCATGCTTGGAAAAGAGGGCCGAGTTGACACTATCTGAGCTAAGTCATCTTACACGTGACCCTCTGGCTTCCAGAATAGTGCTCAGTCACAGAAAATAAGGTTGCAAAACATTATATGCAGACAATTTCATAAAATAACGGGAAAAATAGAAAATCTAATGACTTTACCGCATAACACATCAGATTCCTTCAAAGAGGCTTGACGTTGGAGATATGGAAATCCATGTGTCATTGACATAACATACCCTCTATGTTGAATTCCAATTTAATATTCCAAATGCATGGTTTTTATCCTAAATATTCTCTGCCCTTAGAACAGAATAACACCAACTTCTGGGCGTGTACTTAACACCCCCCCCCCCCCCCCTTAATCTCTAGTGACACCTTTATGGCTTGAAGAGAAAAAATTGCTTTCCTTTCACTTCAAAAAATGACCTTAGTATAGAAAATACCTTATAACGTTATTCCCATAATCCCTAGAAAATCTATTTAGTCTATTTTAATACGGTTAATGCTATGTTTGAAAGACAAACGGTTATCTGACCTTTGCACCCTTACAATTGGGGATTGTTTAACATCATTTAATTCGTCAAATCACAAATGTTACAATGATATTTTTGTTATTCTTGTGAATCATTGTCAAATTCATGATATTTTATATTTAGTAAATGTTCAGTCACGTGGAATATCTCCCACTTTGGAACAAGATTGCGAGTGGCAAGGTATCCCAGCGGTGAGTTCTCCTGGTGGCAACATGTGTGGAGGCAGCGTGCCGGCGTCGGTTTGGCAATGGACAAATATTCTAGACTGGCCCAAAGTCCATCAGGGGTGAACCGCTCATCCCCAGTATACCCCAGCCAAGGATCCCATAGCCGTGCAAACCTATCACAAATTAATAGTTGGGGCATTTTAATTCAGCCATAGTGCTGCTGTGCAGCCTCTAGTAGCTGATAGAATATGTTTAATTAATTTCCCCTCTGCTTTAGAGATACCAGGGATAGGTCTGTTCAGAAGCGCCACCCAGGGATCAGGAGCCACTGTGATATCCAGTATTGCTCCTATCAGGACAAATATATGGGCTCAGAGAGGGGCGATAGTAGTTTGTAGGAGTTTTCTTTCATTGTGGGCAGATAGAGATTTTCGCAGCTTCACAGATCTCCTCTTAGTCTTCAACATCTAGTGTTTCACCTAAATCCGCTTCCCATTTATTCATAAACATGCATTTGTTTTCTTGGTCCAAAGTTATCAGTGATCTAAATTGATGAGATTAATCCTTTTTCTAGCGATCTTGTACAAGGATTTACATAGTAAGGAGTCAAGCTTCATGTGGCACACTCATGTTGTTCGATATCAACCCAGGCTCTCTAGCCTCTGCTTGAGTTCCATAAAAACAACTGGGAAGCCTGAAAGTATAAGCGCAGGTTGGGAACTACCAAGCCTCCAAACTCAATTGGTCACATCAGGACCGATTTCTTTACTCAGGGTATTTTCTTGTCCCAGATAAACTTAAAGACTTCTCTTTGGTGGTCACTTATCTCCTTTAGTGGGTCATTTATAGGGAGGTTACTGAAGAAATCTAGCAATCTGTGCTGCAAGTTCATTTTAACAGAGATGATTCTTCCAATCCCTGATATATTGTATTTCCCTTAGCGCTCTAAATCCTTTCTCCTGGTTTTAATCAGATGGGGGTAATTATGGTCATTTAGAGACTCTAAAGAGTTTATTATATTGATGCCTATGTGGTGAAGCGAAGATACCTGCCAGCAGAAAGTGAAAATTATGGATATTCATTTTTCGATCTCATATTTAGATTAAGGGCTATTAAGTTGGTCTGATTAATTTTAAACCCTGACATCTTACCAAATCGTCCAAGTAACTGAAAAAGTTTAGGCAAGGAAATGAGAGTTCTTGACAAGGTCAAAAGGACATCATTGGAAAACAGGGATAGTTTGAAATCCGCAACACCTATTTGTATTCTGTTTTTGTCTGGGTTGGCTCTGATGAATGCTGACAATGTCTTGATTGAGAATGCAAAAAACAAGGGGGACAATGGGCTACCCTGTCTGGTGCCATTTGCTATAAGAATCACCCTGAACATAAGTCATGACCTCTGAACCGTTGCAGTGGGAGTCCCATATAGTGCTGTAATGGCAGTCAAAAATTTACCTGATAGGCCTATCACCTCCAATACCTGGAACAGATATCTCCAGTTTAGCCTATGAAAAGCTTTTTTTGCGCCTGATGACAGCAGTATTGCTGGGGTCTTTAGAGGCTCTATCCCTATGGATAAGGTCGACTGTCCTCTTGATATTGTCCAAGACCTGTTTTAAAGGTATGAATCCAACCTGAGCAAAATGGATCAGTTTGGTTAGATATAGCTTTGAGACATTTTGCCAATATTTGTTTTTATCTCTATTCATGAGTCAGATTGGTGTGTAGCTCAAACAATTAGTGCAATCTTTTCCATTTTTAAAAATGAGGACTATATTAGCCATGAAGAAGTCTACGGAATCACTGAACCCCCCAGAAAGCCACTGAACAAAATCCATTAAGGGAGGGGTCAGTGTTTTTGAGAATTTTTGTGTAATAATTGATCGAGAAACCATCAGGGCCAGGGGCTTTGCCATTCTTCAAATGTTTGATGACCAAGGCAATCTTGTCTCCAATGATGGGTGCATTTAAATTGGATATCTGTTCTGTTCAATCTGGGGTGGTAAGCCTCCACCAAGAGGGATTATGTGTATGACTGCATGATCCTTAAGCCTATTGACTTTCCTGCCATTATACAGGGTCTGGAATTAGTCTGGGGTTGTGTATTAGGGTACCATCTTTAAGGCGAATCGTGTGGATGTTATTAATCGCTTGGAGGTTAGTAAGCTTCCTAGCTAGCATCCTATGGGCTTTGTTTTCCCTCTTAGTATGGATGGCAAGGCAAAGATTTAGTTTTCCTCTGATTTGTATCACTTTAGCTATGTCTACTGGAGACAGTGAAGCTTTATTGTGTGTCTCTGCTTTAGTTAAGGGTACTGATAATTCAGCTATTTTCTTCATGTCTAGATCTCTTTCTGTGGAAGACTATCATAATAAGTAGACCCCTTACCACCACTTTATGTGTCACCCATATAATTGGTGGGGAAAACTTGGGAGTGCAGTTCTCCGCAAAATAGTGAACCAGTCCACCCCCCACTTTGGTCTTTATGTTTTAACGCAGAGCAGGGAGTCATCTAATCTCCAGTGGTATTCATGGGACAGTTTAGAAAGATTTTCAACTGAAGTATTGATCATTGCATCATCAGACCATGTGATCATGTGGATATTGGCTTGAGATACCTGAGAAACTAGGTCAGCGTCTACTAGGAAGAGATCTATTCAGGAGTATGATCTATGAGGGGTCAAATAGAACATATAATCCTTCACTTGTGGGTGTAATGCCCTCCATATGTCTATTACTAGTAGTTCCTTCATGCCCTCTTTCAAGGTTCTAAAGTCACGGGAGTCTGTGGAAACCCTGTATCTATCGTGATACTTGATCTAGTCCCATATTCAATACTGTATTAAAGTCTCCCCCTAGTATCCTTTATGGACTGCCACCAGAGAGATAACCTTTAAAAAAAGGGGGGTCTGGTTGTGTTGGGGGCATATATATTGGTTATGGTGATGGGATTATTAATTTAAAAACAGGCATTAAATATATATAGCCTGGCCTTTGGCAGCTATTGCTAATTCTGGGCCTTTCCTCTGTCAGTCCTGTTAGAACAGGCAGTGGAAAGGTTAATTCCTTCAGTTAGCCTGTTTGCATTTCAGCTCTGAGTATTGTAGCAATATTCGGGGCAGGCTTAAGCAACCTTTGAGCATGTTAATCCAAAGGGTGGATATGGGTTGGAACACCCCCTGATGTGTGTGAGCCAATCGTTATCCAGCTTTGAGTTGTAATGATTCAAAGCTAGAGACACTCCCTGAGGATATTCAAATTGAGACATGTTTCCTAAAATAAGTGGTCAGTTAGGAAGATGAGTTAGTCTGAGAGAAGAGATTGAAGAGAGCTGACAGAGAATAATTCTCCCCCTCTTGCCCCACCTGGGTAAGGAGGGGGGGAAGTTAAGCTGCCATAAGCAAGTGCAGAGAAGCAAGATTAGGCCTATGATGTTCTGCTGTATGCTGCGTATGCTGCTCTGAATAAAGAACCACAGAAAGAAGCTGCTGTGTGTGTCACTGTTCCTGGTGTGAGGAGGATGGAGTGTCAGTGGGGGTCTCTCCTCTGGAGACCCCAGGGGATCCCTACTGGCTGGAGGCACTGCACCACCCAGAGAGAACAAGAGAAAGGTAAACTGTCCCACAACACCTCCTGTCCCTGTCCTGGTTCTCCCCACATTACTGCAGAGCCCTCATCCCTCCTGTTTGCCAGCAGGTCACAGCACCAAGACCGTGTACAGTAACCAGAAGGAGTGTACCCCCCAATCTCATGTCGGGTGGGGTGAAAGAGGGATACATATATATTGGCCTTCTTTATCTCGGATTACCTGTTCTTTCTGACAAGTTATATTATTATGAAATAAAACTGCAAGTCCCCGTTTCTTGACCAGGGCGGAGGCCAGGTAGGTCTGTGAGGACTGTTTATGAAAAAAGGAAGGTTTGTGCCATTTACCAAAATGTGTATCCTGCAAAAGGACAATGTCAGCCTCTTCTCTTTTTATAGTTAGACATTGCCAATCGTTTATTATGGGGACTATTTAAACTTTTCAAATTATGTGATATTTTTCATTTTTTAAACGTATATTAATAATAAGGGTACAAAAATAAAAAGGGACATAGGAAGGAATACTAGAGAAACGAAGTACATAAAAGGTTGTAAAAAAAACAAAAATAAAACACAGGGGAGGCCTGATTGCTCACTATTCACGCAGTTGCATTCATACTCAAGTAAACAGCTAAACATGCTATAGGTGATATTCTGCAGACAAGTAACTGGGGAAATATACAGATAAGAAGAGACAGGATATGGAAGGAACTAACACAGAAGCTTTTAAATTGCCGCCCCCACCCCTGTTTTCTTCCAGTGTCACTCATAGACTTGACTTAGCTGGGTTTTGAAAAAATATCTGTGATTTCCCCCACCTGTTTAGGGGAGATCAGGTCAGATTTCTGAACTCTATGTTTTCTTTGTGCAAGAACTGGAAGTTCTAATTGTATCTGAGGAGGTACAGTAGATGGAAGCTCTTAGATGACTTCAATAAATTGAAACCCAAAGTGTTGTCTTTAGCTTGGCGCGCAGGAATAAAATGAGGATATATGCTGTACTGATAAATAATTTATCAACGTTATGCTCCCGGGCTCCATACAAACACTTTTTGAATAGTCTAAAGTCCAGTCACATGTTGACTACTCATTAACCACACCAAAGCCCTCTTCAATTTTGTATTCACGTTACAGTGTTTTTACATGTGTTTTCCCTGAATAGTTTCCTTTCTCACATCTGTGCAATTTCACCATTTGAGAGGATGGTCTCTTCATGAGCCCATTCACCCACTCAGAGATCTCTCCAATAAATATTACCATCTGTTTCTTATCTCTAAGCCAATTCACATTTCATGTAACCATTGATGACCATCTTAGTTTGTCTATAATTCTTTGGGTAAAGGATTTATTGAAATATAGGCCACATACTCAAACATATTCAATTCACTATTCTATTGAGTTTTTGTAATATTTCATACCTCTTTGCTTCAGCAGTGCTTCCATTATTTACTCATAGACTACATGATAAGGACTGTTTTTGTGACCCTTGTTCCTTTCATGGTTTGTGAGTGAAGCTTTAGCCACCTTCCTGTCGTCTACTTGAGATCCCTTGAATGTCAGCAGCAACTGGATGAATAGTTTAATAAACTGCTACTGTATCTACTTGAACACCTTCTGGTTAATTTGACAAATCTACATTTTAGGGAATTACTCCTGAAATCTCTGTTATATGGAACGGAAAGTCCCAGTGATGTAAATGAGAGTTTAAGTGCAATAATGTCCCGATCACCATGCTATGTGTGCGTTCCACTATACAGGACCCAGGCAGATGATGTCATCGCACAAGGACGCAACAGAATGGAAAGCGCATACGCAGAGATTGCAACACACTATGCTACGTGTGCGTTCCACTACACAGGACCCAGGTCGATGATGTCATCGCACATGGACGCAGCCTAAGGACCCGGATGTTGAAGAACTGCGAAGGCAGCCATGAGGCATAGGAGCAGAAGAAACAGCTGAAGGAGGTTGATATAACTATACTAGAAATACGGACATTGGAGGAAGGGATATTTTCAGCACATGTTTACAATCAGTGCTAATTGGACAGATTGCATGATGGGGATTCGGGCGCTATTTAAAGGTTGTTATGGGATTGTGTTTTATGCCACTATGTCACTTGATAAAGACCTCTGAGGTCGAAACGTTGTGTTGGCTCAGTAAATGAGTTTAGTTTTTCTAAATCTGTTGTGCCCTGTGATCCTTCCACTACCGATAACCACTATCACAGTTTAATGAATAATTCCCTTTGACTCTTCACATTACTGACTATACCCTAACTCTTTTTGGTGGAGGTCACAGTACACCTGGCAATCTTTTGATAAAAACTATAAGAAGTGGCAAGAGTATCAAACTTTAATGCTCAATGTTTTTGCTGCAAATCAATGTTAGATGATGACATCGTTTGAAGATTCCTACAAGTTTATTGGCATTGACTTCTTGTGATTCCAAAATGAGATTACTCTCTACTACAGATTTCTCCCTTGATATCAATAGGATCAGCACAAAATCCCAATCACCTATATGGGACATAGGTATCTGGCAGCGCCAGAAGGTATTTTACGCAATACTACAGATTAGTAAATATAAATATGGGCCATTGTTGGCGATGCCAATGGTTCTCACCGTGTATAGATGCCGGGTAAGTGACACTCCCAGACAATTGCTAAATAAAAATGTACACCAACTCGTGCACAATAATTAAAAAAAAAAATGATAAATGTATGTCTATGCTGCTCCATTTTTATATTATGTCTCCTAATTATACACAACTGAGAGGTTTTTAGTTTTTGCAAGATTCATTACCCCAGTCTATTTTAGTCCATTTTTGCCTTGAAAGGTTATGTGGACAAGACCGTTATGAACCAAGTCATATTATCCCTAATGTGCACTGTACATCAATATTCTTTGCAGTCATCATATTTTACATAATAAGCATATAATCGTCTCTTGTGACACGTTATTTTTCTCTCTCATCGTCAGAAAACAGCTAATTTGAAGCCACAATTTCACAACGTTTTTGTTTGTGTTCAAGGCTAGTTTCTGACATGAGACAAAAAGGAGCATGCCTCAGGTGAATATTGCAGAATATCTGCTGGCTTCAGCAGAGTCACATATTTAGCTGAATTGAAAAGCACTTACTTTAGAAGCTAACATTCATTTTGGCATCACCTAACAATTAATTAGTCTCTAATGTCCCTATATTACGGGATTCTGAAGGTTTTTCAATGCAATCTTGGAAAATTCCAGTAACTATATATATGTAGAAATTATGGGTATATGTACAGACGAAACACTGAGTATTCTAATGCTTGCCTTAAACTAGCCCGGTTACATTTTGGGTACATGCTGGGTGTAACCTGTCTAGTTTAAGGCAAGTTTAAGGCATTTCTGCATTGACTAATGACCCATAGGATTAACACAGCAGGGGTCCCTGGCAGTCCAATTCAGTTTGAATGGGACTGCCAGGGACCCCCGCTGTTAATCTGATGGGCCATTAATCAATGCAGAAATGCTGGGGCTAGTTTAAGGCAAGTTTAAGGCATGTATCCAGCATGTACCTGGGTGTACCTGGGTCTTTTTGGCGATTGCCACTAGTTTGTGATAGAATAACCGTGGTCACTACAGTATAATATATATATATACTAGCTGATATACCCGGCGTTGCCCGGGCGTGGAAGGGCAGGGGGCATGGAGTGGAAGGGGGGGGGGCAAAGGGCAGGGAGGGGGGGGGGGCAAAGGGCAGGGAGGGGGGGGGGGCAAAGGGCAGGGAGGGGGGGGCAAAGGGCAGGGAGGGGGGGACTCAATCCCCCCCACACACACACACAATCCCCCCCCCCACACACACACACAATCCCCCCCCACACAACCCCCCCCACACACAATCACACAATCCCCACACTCAATACACACACACACACACACACACACACACACACACACACACACACACACACACACACACACACACACACACACACACACACACACACACACACACACACACACACACACACACAATCCCCCCCCCCCACACACACACACAATCCCCCCCCCACACACACACACACACACACACACACACACACACACACACACACACACACACACACACACACACACACACACACACACACACACACACACACACACACACACACACACACACACACACACACACACACACACAATCCCCCCACCTCCCCCCCCACACACACACACTCAATCCCCACCACCCCCCCCACACACACTCAATCCCCCCACACACACACTCAATCACTCCCCCCCACCACCACCACCACCAACACCACCAACACACACACACACACACTTAATCAGTCCACAATTTCACCTGTGGGGGCGACATGCTCCGATCCCCCAACCCCCATGCTACTGAAAACGGGAAGCAGACAGGAAGAGAAGGAGGGCTTGTCTGTGTGCAGAGAGAAGCCCCGCCCCCTCTGCAAGACACAGACATAGAAGCAGCAGCACGGATCTTCTGGCCCCGCCCCCTCTGCAAGACACAGACATAGAAGCAGCAGCACGGATCTTCTGGCCCCACCCCCTCTGCAAGACACAGACATAGAAGCAGCAGCACGGAGCGCCCCCAGGTTTCCCTGCAAGCTGCTCGCGCCCCCCTACATAATCGTGCGCCCCCCCCAAGGGGGCACGCCCCAAGCTAATGTATGTTACACCCCCCCTACCTAGTGTGTGTGTGTGTGTGTGTGTGTGGCCCGTCACTCCGCCTCAGGCCAATGAGAGGTGTGCGGGGGCGGGCGGCCCAAGGGACCAATGAGATTTCCCCTAGGGACACCGGACATCCAAACAGGCATACAGTGCTTTCACTAATATAGTATAAGATATATATGTAACGGGTGTACCCCTGGGGTACGGTATTACTGGTACTGCATCACCTGTTAGGATAACATAAGACCTGAGCCTCTGCCGATGGGAGCCTGGGGTGTATGTACACTTGGTGCAGCGACTCCTCTGATGAGGGATCCCAACGAGGTGGGAGTATGCCCTTAACAGAACCCACATATATATAATACCACACGTGATTGGATAACAGTTTTACTGGCAGAATAATAACAAGAACCATAAGCATATAACCAACATACATGTAACTTCCCTTGATGCACACATCCACATATGTATCTCCTCCTCCAAAGTACCTGGGTGCTGGGCACCAATTCCCCGATGTCCCGTATGCCCAAACCCACCCAATGTGTGTTGGAGATAGCGCTATCCCGTGACGTGTTGGTGCACTCTTTATAGATACCTGCCCGGGCTCCCGCCACGGGTGCCGCTATACAACTGGGTGTGGATCCACCTCATCCGACGTGATGTCCTCCTACGCGTGGGGTGAATTCCGGTGTGGATAATATCACCACGGCTCCGCACAGTCTGTACCTTGGCGAGGATTCGTCTGCAGCCGGCAGGCCGCAGTCGCTGCTTGGCGTGGCCTCCGTGAAGATAGTTTATAGGTATATAAGTCTCTGGGAAGATAGTCTTTGTATAAAGAGGGGTCTGAGCCCAGACCCAGGAATCAGGCTGCGCGCCACTACACGTCTCCTTACTTAACCAAATAGCTAAAGGGGCAGATCTCCTTAACTTAAGGCCTGTCCCTGAAACAACCACAAACTGGGGGCAAGGGAAAGTATTATCTGGGGCCTGTGGGGGTGACTGGCCTAGTGCAAGGGGCTACTGCTCCCCTGCACCCACACCTACCCAGCTCCCTGCTGCAACTGCCGATTCCAACCCCGCGAAATGTATCTAATTCCCTGGTGTCCCGAGGTCCTAAAGCCCTATTGTTCCCTGGCATCACATGGGGTCCCCTAAGGCTCATGGGACTTGTAGTCCCGTCCAAGAGCCTTCCCTGGTAGGCTAGGGTTCGCGCGATCAGCGCAACTGTCCTGGCCGCTCGAACCTATCCAAGATGGCGGCACCCTGCACGGGAGCCACTGATGCGCCCGTGGCCCTAACAACTGGCCGCTCGCATCCCCGGCAACCTCCACTCCGGTTCCCATCTGCCCCTCACTCCTGGCATCGCCGACTGGTCCACCATTGGGCTCGGCGGCACCTGCGTTCGCCAGCCAGGTGAGGGAAGGGCGACGGGCAGAGGGGGACCTGGCTACATCCATATGACAAAATACTGTATATGTGACTTTATATAATACACGGTGAGTACGTTAACATCAACATGGAATTGATTTAAATATAAGGTTGTAACTCCCTGCTCTGACACTCTGGTAGGGACTTTCTTCAATGGTCCCAAAAGGATGCAAGTATTCATCAAAATCCAAGGGGTGCATAGAAGAGATTCAACAAAAAAAAAAAAAAAAAAAAAAGAGATACAAGTGTAGATGCAATACATTGGTGAGTTTATAGAAAAACTTGGCTCCTTTGTGTTGCCTACTCACAGTGTCGCAGGTTCATATGGGCACATTCAAAACCTAAAGCAGTTATTTAAATATTGGAATCAAGTAATTGGTGACTCAATATAGAAAAGAGAGAGGATCCATTGTGCAGATCAAAAAGGTATGAACTTTATATAAAAAACAGTATAAGAATCGCACTCACAATGTGTGCAATAATAAAAAGCATTTGTCACATAAGTGTATGGTGTTCGATGATGTGAACTCTCTCTCTGCTACCGTCCCCTCTGGTATCGCTGATGGTCCTGGAGTTGCATCTCGGCCCTGCCGGCATCTCTCTCAGGCTCCATGATGTCCTGATAACATTCCTTCTGATGCTATCAGCTGTTCGGAGCGGTGTCTCAGCCCTACTGGCGTCTCTCTGGGCTCCACGACATCACTTCCGGTACCGCTGGCGTCACTTCCAGTTTCGGCTTTTCAGCTGTGAAACCCTTGACCAGGCCCAGTTAATAGGACTGATAGAATCTAGAGATAAGAACATCTGTTTTGCCAGAGATGGGATTAAAAGATGGCTCTGCCGACACTAAAGTATACAGGACAGGACACTTTTAAAGTTACTTTCAAAGCATTCCGGTAAGGGTTCTACAGAGTGAAAGGGGCGTGACTAACCTTACCATTCAAAAGATATGAAATATGGAATCATGGACCGGGCACCTATTCTGAAGTATAACGTTTAGAAATGTGTAATCGTTTCAAGGAGACAAATGCAATAAGGCCAAACACTTGATGTTCCGGAGGTGGCAAGGGACAGATATCCATTTGTCGCTCAAATTTACGGACAAGCCTTTCATATACAATACTAAGTCGGACTTTAAATGTCTTTTTTGAGGAGTTTGTTTGTTTAAGTCATAAATGTCAGCCCTTTTACGACAGGGGTGGGCTCATGTTGCTTCAATGGGACCAGATTAGTACATAAGGCTTAGCAAGAAGTTATTAAAGTTAGAATTCAACAAGAGGTCTGTTTTGGGATTAGACACATGAGTTCTCATCTTTCCTACGCCAGTGACCTCTCTGGGAAAAACCTATGCCATGGTAAAGTATAGGAATTCCTACATATGTGTTATCCTTTTATTTTAAGAAACTGGTCTGCATTTATTGTAACTGTATGTTCTTATAATAATCTTTTTCTTATATATATATATAAAGAACTGTATATATATATATATATATATATATATATATATATATATATATATATATATATATATATATATATATGTGTGTATATATATATATATATATATATATATTTATATAAAAAAATCTTTAATAAGTAATGCTTTTGGTTCTGAATTACTGTAACTGTTGCAAGCTTTGTAGAAAGTAACTTACATTTTTCAGACACATTTTGCTACAACAAATATTTGTGTGCAAATGAATAGTTATTTTTATTAATAAACATGGAACTCAGACCCTGGCGTATATGTATATGTATAAATAATGACATATTTTGTCTGCATTTTTCTTGGGTGGTGGCACCGGGTATGATTGTAAAAGTAAATATGAACTCATTGATAGTACCTTGTACAAGAGAAAGGTGAGTTGATGCCATGTGTATTAACCCTGGTTACATATTGTAGCTACTGTAAGTCACGTGCTCACAAGTGTGCTGTCCATGACAGAAGGTATATTGAGATGGAGTGGGGGGAGATATTGTTCATTTGAGGGACCTTTGCGAAGGTGAAAAGTTGGGCAACTAGAGAACTTTGTATTAACCCTTGTCCCATATGCAGATCACATGCTCACAGATGTGTCGTATGTGACATATATAAATACACAACTTAAAGAAACATATCGACGATTGGATTATGGTGAAGAGTTGTTCTTAGATTATAAGATCTTTGATGCATGGGTTCCATTTTCCTGGTCTTTGCTTTAGTGTATGGTGGGTGCCCTTATCCCTGTATTGTAACGCACTGCACTAAATATATATAATACATATAACTATTTCTATTATAACCCTTGGTCAATATGGTCACAGATGAATGATTTCGATTGTTCTACTAGAAAATTATGGGCAATACCATAATCATTGCACTAATGACGATACCTGAAAAATCATACCTGTTTATCCATCTGTAGGTCATTTTACAGAAATATTATCTATCAAGCCTGCCTATATGTAATTAATTGTTGTCGTTTTTAAAAAAAACTAAAGTCACTATCAATGTGTGAGATACAGCAGCTGTTGCCTTGGATAAGCCAATTTCTAGCTTCTGCATTACAATCATTACAGCTACCGCAGCCTGCAAGTAATATCAAGTGCATGCACATATGTGAAGGTATATAATAAAAATTATAATGATGTGCATAAAAGCAGTAAAAATAGTAAGTGTCATAGAAATATAGCCCCATAGTAAGTGCCTAATCAAGTGCTGATGCTACATTCCTAAAATAAAGCAGCTGTGTGTGATGCAATTAAACTACCCGATACAGTAACTCTGCAACTTTAAGATGCAGGTGCTACAAAACAACAGTAAACGACCAACTAAAATGTGACATAACTATTAAAGAGTTGATCCTTCTCAGGTGCGCAAGGAGGAAGGAGTAAAATATAGGGTACGGTATTTCAGTATTTATTGTCAATAAAAACTGCAAAGCAAGACTGCTCACTAACATTGAGGTAAATCAAAGAGTGCTCCCATAGAGACTGATCCTCATGCAGGATGTTGAGAGTTGCATGTCTCAGCCGATCCATTAAACTCCTCCTCCGTCCTCTACGCGTTTCACGCACATATGCGTTTTATCAGGAGTATGACTATTAAAAAGTACCATCATATTTCATATCATTTCATATCCTATAGGGCCATGATTATGACGAAAAGTCCCCCCTCTTACTGCTAAGAATTCTATGTTCTATGCGCATTGTCCATCGACAACCATTGCGAAGATCATAAACATCAAATTACAAAGGTAACGCCCAAAATTATGAGGGGATGTCCACAACTTTTAAATTTAAAATGTGGGTGGATCGCTGTGACAAGACTTCACTGTCACAAGTAGTCACCCTGTGTATGACAGTTCAGAGTGACCCACCCCAGGAGTCTTCTGCTTGTCTACTATTAGAAAAAATGTTATTCCTGGGTATCTTATTGTTTAGTAAAAAAGCAAATGTGTGGTGCTGCAAAAAAAAAGCCTTTTGAAACAAAGGATAACTTGATAGGAGAATCCTGAGGTGCAACCCCCCTGTGGTTGAATGGCTGAATAAGCCCAAACAGAATAGGTGAAAGCTGCTGATATGGCTCCAATAATGAACCGACTAGCGGACTAGGGTCCCCACAATCACTGCAGTAAGGGACCTCACATACATGTGAACCAGCATATGAGTGTCGGAATGGAGAATAACCAGATAATATCCAAATATTGAATTGAAGTAATTACTCACTCAGAGTCAGCTTGTCCTCCTTCTCATCCCTGTAGATGTATCTTCATACACTTGAGGGGGGTGTGCATCCGTTTTTTCATCAGTCCTGAAAATATGCAGATAGGAAAAAGCAGGCACCGGCAGCCACACAGGATCAGCAAATAAGGATTAATAAAGAGAGCTAGTTCCCATGCCAAAATTTAATGGATACTACAAAAAAAAATACAACAACATTGTGGGGTACTAAGCCCCCCCACCAACTCGTTTCGAGCGCTAGCTCTTTATCAAGGTGATAAAGGTGACAAGGTGATAAAGAGCTAGCGCTCGAAACGCGTTGGTGGGGGGGCTTAGTACCCCACAATGTTGTTGTATTTTTTTTTGTAGTATCCATTAAGTTTTGGCATGGGAACTAGCTCTCTTTATTAATCCTTATTTGCTGATCCTGTGTGGCTGCCGGTGCCTGCTTTTTCCTATCTGCATATCTTATTGTTTAGTTACTATAGTAATACCAAAATATAGCGGTGTGACAGAAATTCTTGAAATCCACAACCCTTTTCATTTGTGAAAACAGAAAGTAAGCAAGAAAGAATGATATTAAAAGGAATATTTTTTAAAGTAAACAAAATAATGGATTGTATGGTATGCAATATGGTCCACCTAGATACAATTTGGATAGACAAGTTAAATACTCTGAAAGAAAATCACACCAATCAAAAAAGTTCAAAAAAAAAAAGTACATAAAATTTAGTAGGCTACACCAGGGTGCACAACCTGGGGGAGCGCAAGATTTTCCAGGGAGGGTGCGGCCATTACAGAGGCCCCGAGCTCATCCCCAAGGCATTTAAATTAAATGCCGGGGGATCGCGTGAGGCCTCTGCAACTTCCATTACCTTGTCTTCGGCGATGCTTTGCCATGGCAATGCGGTGGCAAATGACGCCATGGTGTCACGAATGTTACGTTGCCACGTGCCCCCACAGCATCATTTGATGACGGAGACAAGGTAAGGAGGGGGGTGCGAGCAGAGGGGCGCAGACTGACAAGTTTGTGCACCCCTGGGCGACACGATAAAACTGACACCTAAATCTAGCTATATGATAAAAAAAAGTTTTGTCCGCCCCTACATGAGTATTAGCTTACATGGGACATCATACTGCACATAGCCTGGTGGAAGATATAGAGTGTCAAATAGCTATAAAGTTTACACAGAAAGCAGACGACGAAAGAAAGTGTCAGTTGACATGGGCGGAGAAAGCAGGAACGCTGGAGGAGAGAGAAACGGAAAGAATTGATGACATCATAAGTTATTAAATGAAAGAGATGCAGTGGAGAGACAAAACTGTGGGAGAGAGAGGAGTTGAGAACGATAGAGAGAAAAAGTGGAGGGAAAGAGAGAAAGTTGGGGAGAAAGAGAAGGGAGGAGAGAGAGAGAAGTGGGAAAATACAAAAGTCAAACCCGGCATTATTTTGCAGAGGGCTGGGTGGGCACGCAAGGCGCGCATGGTCTGAGCCCTAGTTATTGTTTACATTTATTATTTCTTAAGTTTGATAATTTCCTTGGTCACAGGTGTCAACTACTCATGGTATTTTAGAAGTTAGTTAATTCTTGAATATGGTGCAGAGGCACACCATCAAGTTATTAACTCGTACATTACAGAAGCTCCCGTAGATCCCTATTCAATAAAGTGAAAGTTAGATGAAAGGTAACACAGTTAAATATGCATCAACTTTTAATGAGTTGGGGTACCAGATGTCTACAAAAAGACTACATTACCATATAATAACTCAGTGCATTCCAAGGTGCACTTAAGACATACCAAAAAAGGAGCTATGTTAGTGGTAGAAATGCATGTATGTCCTTCGTTTCGTGTGCCTTTTCTGCTTGCCTTACTTGAGAGGGCAATATGTTTATTTAACAAATAACATGAAAACCGTGTTTTTTCCTGCCTTTCCCCTCTGTTTGCAAATTCTGCAAAACAGTTTCTAAACAAATCAACGAGCCGCTTAAAAATATTATAGCTATAAATGTGCCTGAAAGCAGCACAGTATATATAAGAAGAGATATTAAAAAGTGGCTGCTGAATTACTGCAGTAATAAAGCAGCTGTAATTACTATCATTTAACACGGTCATTGAATGCTATGAGCTCCAGAAGACATTAAAATATTTATGATTAAACAATTAGCATTCTTTAAAACTGTACTGTACATATCATCTCCTTTTAGTTGTGGGTTTGTATAAACCATCCTGAAGCATGGATTTAGATTTCCCGATTATTTTAGTAAAATATACATAGCATTTTACATCCCTTACACCTAAAGAACAAAACAGCAACATAAAATGTAAAACACTCTTGCATGTGACAAACGACAAAGAGAATATGGTGTGTTCATATGTTATGTCCTACTTTCCTACATGTATTTGGTTTGAATTGAAGTGAACGCAGTTAGGTATATAATACATAGGGGTCTATAGGAGCACATGCATAACACCCATTCCGATATTAACTCCAATTCACTTGATGCATGTGCCTCAATATTGTGCCCCTATATATCAAGACATAAAAAGAAGTGCAAAGGTTGTTTTTTTTGCCGCAAGTGGCCCTGAAAAATACTTGCGACAGGTTGCATCTATGTAATAGTCTTCTTTGAGCCATTTTGGTATATGTCTCCATTGGTCTGCGATGAGCTGGTGGATTTCTGGTGCAAGTGGGAGAATCTTATTGCAGAGTTCCATTTGCATGCAGGAGCAGCTCTATGTATTAGTGCAATGATTTCCAACCTTTATTTGGTTAAGGAACCCTAAGTGAAATTCTGAGGAACCCCCAACCATCTCTAATAGCAACGCTGTGATCAGATGCATTGTAAATTCTTCTGTATTTGATACCATTTTCAAATGACCAGAAAATTGCAGGGAACCCTTTTGGGATTCCCGGGGAACCCAAAGGTTCCTAGGTACCCTGTTTGAAAAACATTGTTTTAATGACTTGTGTTACTTTTCTTCAAGGTTTTAGACACTGGCTTTCTCTGTCACCTTACGGATGACATAAATTGTGTTTTTGGCACAGAATATTAGCGGTGCAGTCTGTACAGTCATAAAAATGCACAATATTCAAATACCATATAATTACTGCTATTACATATTGATGCAACTAGCACAGACCAACTTGTTTAAGCATATAACGCATAGGTGGCTACATAGGAAGCATTGCTAATAGCTTTTTTTTGTCAAATGAAAGTTAGGAATACAATGTGTGTGGTGACTTTGCTGCTCCCACATGGACTGACTCGAAGATTGATTACAGGGGGTGATAATGGAGAAGTAACCAGACACAATATTATAATTTGAAACGTCAACTTTTGCGCCTCCAACAAACCCGTGTTTTCTTCTCTTTGTTTGTGTCAATTTAATCCGCGAGTTCCAAGATAATGTAATGTTATCCTTTGCAGAAATGGTGGAAGAAACACAAACGGCAATTACAATTACATTGAGTAGCTTTTCTTATTGCGACAACAAAGCCCAGTTCCAAAAACGTGCAACAACAAATTCCGGGGAGTATACCTTTCTCACTTTTCTGGGGACGGGGATATGTAAGGCACCACACTTACATGATGCAGTGTTTCCAAAGTCACAGCGCTTTGGGTATAAAGCACCCATTAAAGATAAACTACATTTGCATCTCCAACACATGTAACAGTTTAAAATATTGTTGTCTTATACGGTAATAAGAATAAAAAATGTACAACGTCTCTGAAATCAGAGAAAAGAATTAGTTGAAATATGGGATATACATTGCCTGTGTTGTTCTGTCACCTCTCTGGTATGTCTCCTGCATAAAAACCAAGTGATATGCTGTCATCACAGCTAAAGGTTAGTCATCTTCACTGGCACCATCTGTACCTTTTATAGCTGCACCTGTTTTGAGCTGGTGCTTTGCATACGCAGCTGCCCCTATTTACTGTCAGAATAATTAATGCAATGGCTGCCACTCATGATGCATACCTATAATGTGCCCAAAATAAATGCGGATTTCTTTATTTCTTTGACTTATGATTCCTCAGACTGTGGGTCTGAAATTCTTACCGGGTTAGTACCATTAAAAGTTCCCCCTTGCCCGAGGTCATTCTATGCCTCAAGAAAGCTAGGACCCCGCACACAACTTATGACTGTGTACGTATAGTTTATTAAGATTTTAAAGGACAGGTGAATAAGAAAATAAAAGAATAACAAGGGTGGGGGGAGGAATTCCATCACCATATTTGTACAATATATACATAGGTTAGAGGAATAAAATACATGTTACCATTAATCTCCGGATGCTATAATGTACAAAGCCAACCGATAACTACGTTTTGACAGACACCGAGGCTAACAACAAGCAAGGGTATTTGGCACCCTAGGCGAACCATCAGCTGTGCACCCCTGTAAACCCAAAACTAGAGATTGATAATAATTATATAAATACAGGCTAAATAAGCATAGTACAGATCCAACAAGAGGATGTATAGTGCATTAGCAAGTAAGAGAATTCAACCGTCAAAGTCATCAGTATGTGATGTCAATCTCCACCTCTAAGGCTTAGTCCATAGACACTGAAGCCGTGCGGAGGAGCGATGAGGCTGAGGGAAAGAGGTGCTTTCCCTGGCCTTAGAGCGCGCGCCGTCCGTGGGAGTGTCTGGGGGCGGGCCAGTGACGTCACGGAGCTGGTTCGCCCTCATTGGGCTTACCGCTCACGTGACCAGCCCTACGCTCCCGTGAGCGCAGAAACGAAAGATTTGTTAAGACACACGCTTCCGCAAGCATGCGGAAGCGTGCGCGACCCCCTGCTAAAGCCACTCTCATTGCGGCTGCAGGGGCTCACTGGTAAGCATGCACGCGCCTCAGCATGGGTCAGCGCCGCTACCTGCACCATGTCCGAGGCCTAACTCTCTCCTGCTGCTCGGGGTTGGTTTATTTCTTTCTTTCTTATTATTTTTTATTTATTTTGATTTTTTGGGGGTTTGCGTAGTTTGTTGGGGATGCAGGGATTAGGGTTCAATTGGACCTGAGGGAATGGTCCTGAGGAAGGGGTCTTTACCCCGAAACATTGCCCCCCTAATTCCCCTCTTCTCCATTTACCCTCCCCCCCACACACACCCCCATGTTCCCCTTGTCATTTTCCCTGTCTTTTTCCCTTCCCCTGTGTTGTTCCACTGCACCACTTTATTTAGAGTCATTTTTTGTATTACTCACATGTATGACATTGTTCCATGTTTTGCTATATCTTGTGCTTTAGTTATTCATTTTTTCATTTGGCATATTCCTATGTTTGATATTTTGTTAGTCAGTGAGCGCTGGAACACCCTATTGTATTCTCTTAAAGTATGTTGCAGACCTCAGCCTGAGCGGAGTATCTGTTCCGTTACCATCTTAATCTAAAGCACTATATGAAGAGCTTTATTATAATGGAGGAAACACATGCACTTAAACTGTTCAGATTGTAAACATTTGTATTGGCACATTTCTAATCTTACATTAAAGTTTAGCACAACCATTAAAGATATTTAGATAGCAACGTATGTTGAGTTTAGATGCTTCCATCATTCCTGTGATGGTTTCTTATTGGTGGAGGACACAACACTTGCTGGAAAACACCAGCATTGGAGTCAAATGATCAAAAATGCAGAGGTCTAAGATCATTGAAAAGATGTGCAGAGGTATCATATTCATTAGAGCACATACAGAGCTACCAGATTTATGGTGTACACTGTACAGTATCTTATTATAAAGTGTTGGGAGGTACAGTAGAGGCAACGTTTATTCTAACATTTGCCGTAAACTAGCCGGGTTACATTCTGGGTATGTGCTGGGTATGTGCTGGGTATGTTCTGGGCTAGTTTGAGGCACGTTTAAGGCATTTCTGCATTGACTAACGACCCATAGAATTAACACAGCAGGGATCCCTGGCATTCCAATTCAGTTTGAATGGGACTGCCAGGGACCCCCGCTGTTAATCTGATAGGCCATTAATCAATGCAGAAATGCTGGGGCTAGTTTAAGGAAAGTTTAAGGCATGTATTCAGAATGTACCTGGGTGTTTCCTGGGTTTTTTGGGGAATTGCCACTGGTTTTTGTTCGAATAAGAGTTGCCTCTACTGTATGTGGCCCCTTCTCTTCATCACCCATCACATCCCCTATTTAATCAGCAGGTCAAGCATACACAGGTATAAGTAGTAGCCATTGAGATATTTCTTCCCCCAGGACAGAGGTGGTCATAACCTTTGCTGCAGTAATAAGTGTGTGAAGTATATATATATATATATATATATTTTTCTTGCACTGGATTTATTTCACTACATTTATTAACCAGTTTTAACTGTGCTGTATCTCACACATACTGTTGCATGTATAGGGTTAGATACACAAATCTGGAATACTAACATGATGTTACACAAATAGGTAACGTCTGCTAGTCTTGCTCAGTTTAACGGGTAAATCACAAAGCTAATGATACTGTATGCAAAAACAATGGCCATTCGGCAAACTAGCGTCGTTACATCACCTGTATTAATTGGGATTTTTGTCACGCAGAGACACACTAATCAATACACGGCACATGAGCATTGGCCAAACTATAACGTATCTTCTAATTAATGCACATGCCTTACTGACATATTACGCATGTGTGTTACCTAAAGCTAACGTCCATGAGCACCTTAAAATGAAATGAAAAAAAACCACATTACATACTGAAGTTATTGAGCCATATCAGCTACACATTTCAAGTATCAACATGGCTGAGCAGTCATCTACCTCTGCTGCTGGTGCTGCTGCTCCTGCTTCTGATACCTCAAGAATCAGAAGCCTGAAATTCACCGAGGAGAAACTTGACTCATCAATGGAGTGGTGGATAACCACTCCAAATTGCTTGGGGTACTGTGCTCACACACAATCACAGTCAAGAAGCAAAGGATTTGGGGTAGGATCCTGACCGAAGGAATGCCCTGGGCAACACTGTTTGTTCGGTAGACATGCTTAAAAAGCACTGGGCAGACATCAAGTGCAAGCTGGCTGACCTCGCCGCCCACACCAGGGAGACAGACGGGGGACCACCTGCCCTGCTGATCCTCATAACTATTGAGCAAAGACTGATGAAGGACATCTCCACCCCCCAGATAGTGGGACTTACAGGCCTTTTCAACACAGAGAATCTGGAGAGAGATCGACCTGGTAAAAGAAAAGACAGTACATATATTATACAATATATATCAATCTCATGTATACATGTCACTTTATACACTACCTGGAAGATCAAAACAAAGATTTGCAGTGCAGTCCCACATACAGGTTTTGAGTACAGTAGGGCCCCACTTTACATCGTTCCGCTTTACGGCGTTCTGCTCATACAGCGTTTCCATATTCATTAGGTTTGGCGCTTGTTCCGTTTTTCTGGCGATTTTCAGCATGACAAGCTCAGCAGCAAAGTATCCGGCTGTCACTAAGTAACAGTTTTAGCGTGTGCGCAACTCCTTGTCAGATGCCATTTGTCAGCGAAACAGTCGGTTTACAGCTCTGCATCTCTGTTTTCAAAGGTACAATACAGTACAGTAGGGCCCCGCTTTACGGCGATTTCCGCTTTATGCCGGCGGCCTGGAACAGAACCCGTCGTATGAGCGGGGCCCTGCTGTATTTCGCTAAATAACGTATGTGATATGCTTAGATGTCTGCGCTCATAAGATTAGAAAACACTATAGACTATGCCTTGCACATTGCAGTAAGGTACTGTAGCAATCATTTAAAGTAATTCTTTGCATATTTTAGGACCATATAACATCTCACTATTCACAATAAAATTGTTTACTCAACAGTTAAAAAGTCTCAGGATCTCAAAGAGTTAATATAAAACCTGAATAATCCTCTTATTAAAGATATCTAAACTCCCACTGTACCCTGCAGTTATTTTCTAAGATTCACCATCAGAACACTGCTTACAGTCTTATGGTTCACTAAATAACCTCGTTGCTATTACTTCTGCTAACGATTACCGCAATGCTTTCATCTTCCTGTCTAAAATCTTTCCAGACTTCAGATGTCTGTCATTGCAAACATGTTATAGACAATTTTAAAGTACTTAACGTAACTTTGTGCCCAGGACATACTTGAACATAAGAAGTATCTCTCAGCTAAGTTTAAAGTAGCATGCAGTGCTGGAGTTTAAAAGGGAGGAATATTGGATTACTGGACTCATCTCTTACCCTAACAGATATTATCTTCTTCTCTTCTCAGGTAAAAACCCATATTTGAGCCCTGTTTCCAATCACCCCTTGGTGTGTGTATTTTAGTAAATGCATCTTGTAACAATCTTGGTAAAAACCCATATTTGAATCCTGTCTCCAATCACCCCTTGATGTGTCTCTTAATTAATTCCAGCTTTTACACTTAGGCAGGACAACACACTGTTTAGAAAAACCATCTGTTTTAATGTTCCTCACATGTGCTAATTAAGTTGGCTGGGCTGAATTTAATTCAGTCAGGTCACGTACTAGGCCTAACTGCAGACATAGCAGCTCTTGCTGTGTTTACAGCCCGTGTTTGAATGCAACTTCTACTCCTTCTGGTGTCAACCCCTCCAAACTCATACCCATCCCCTGCCACCCTCCCTCATCTCTCCCTTTCTCCTGCGCCCTTTGGAATGCTTGCTCCCTTTTTACCAAGTTCCTCTCTGTGCATGACTTCTTTCTCTCTCACTCTGCTCCTATTTGCTATAACTGAGCCCTGGCTCACTCAGTCTGACTCTGCTCTGGAAGCTGCCCTCTCCTATGGTGGCCTTTCTTTCTCCCACACTCCGCGCCCTGACGGCAGGGGTGGAGGCATGGGGCTCCTCCTCTCCTCTCTCTGCCATTACTGAACCCTTCCTATTCCACCCTCTCTTGCGTTTCCCTCCTTTGAGGCTCACACTGTCCAGATCTTCTCTCCTCTCCCTGTCCACGTGGTGATCATCTATCGCCCACCTACCTCTTCTCATCTCCCTTCTGCCTTTCTCTCTCACTTTGTATCCTGGCTCTCTTTCTTTCTCTCCTCAGACTCCCCTGTTCTTCTCCTTGGGGACTTCAACAGCCACATTATGACCCTTCTCTCCCTTGGGCTTCCCGCTTTCTCTCTCTAACCTCTTCGTTTGGCCTTCAACAGTGGACTGCAGCCAGCACCCACAAGGATGGCCACTACCTAGACCTGGTTTTCACTCAAATCTTTCTCTCTCTGATTTCTCCATTTCCCCCTTTTCTCTCAATGACCATCGCCTTATCTCGTTTTCTCTCTCTCGCTTCTCCCCTTCTCCATCTCCATCTACTCCATTGTTTCTGCAGAAACCTGCACTCTATTAACCTACCAGCCTTTGATTCCACTTTACGCTCCTCCCTCTCCTCTCTCAGTTTTGCTCCAGACCGTGACAACCTGGTCAGGAACTACAACTCTGCCTTATCCTCCTATCTTAATCTACATACCCCGCTTTGTCTCTGCCGTCCTCGTCCTTCTAATCCGAGACCCTGGCTGAATTACCACACGCTCATGATGTGTTCCTCCACTTGTTCCTCTGAACGCCTCTGGAGGAAATCTCACACTCTCGCAGAGTTTCTTCACTACAAATTTATGCTATCTTGTTTCAACTCTGTCCTCTCTCAGGCTAAACAAACCTACTTTTCTTCACTTATCAATGCGCACAAGTCTAACCCACGCCAACTCTTCTCTGTCTTTGACTCTTTATTCAAACCACCCTCGGTTGCCTCTTCTTCTTCCTCCATCTCACCTCAGGACTTTGCTGACTATTTTAAGGAAAAGGTGGAATACATACTTCAGAGCATCCCCTCTGTTTCCTCCTCCATCCTACACCACTTACTAACTCTCCTCCTGCCTTCCTTGACTCTTTTTCCGCTGTCTCAGAGGAAGATGTGTAACTGCTGATCTCCTCTTCTCCCACAACAGGCTGTGCCCTATTGACCCCATTCTCTCCCATCTCCTAAAACCTCTTGCTCCTACTATAATCCCTACGGTCACACAGATTTTTAACCCCTCCCTCTACTCGGGTACCTTTTCCTCCTCCTTAAAACATGCAACCATATACCATTACTCAAAAACAGCAAGCTTGACCCTACCTGTCTTTCTAACTATCGACCTGTCTCCCTCCTGCCTTTTGCCTCTAAACTCCTTGAATGTCTTGTATTCTTTCGCTTGCTCCATTTTCTCAACATCTATTCTCTCCTAGACCCTCTACAATCTGGCTTCCGCACTGCTCACTCCACGGAAACAGCCCTCACTAAAATAACTGAACAGCAATACCGGCTCCCTACCTGTACAGAAGCTGTGTGCAAGTGGGGAGACTACAGAGCCTGTTACAAGTGCTTTATTTACATCAGTTATGCACTTATATGACGATTGCAGTACAGCACATGCATCAATAAGTGGGGAAAAGGTTTTGCTTCACTTTAAGTACATTTTCGCTTTACATACATGATCCGGTCCCATTGCGTATGTTAATGCAGGGTATGCCTGTATACTGTTGAAATGAACTAAATAATGTGACATACTGGGTGTGCATTGTTGCTTCTTTGTTTACTGTTGAATATTGCAGGTCACTTTCCCAGTAGCACTGCAGTTGGTGCAATTTACATGTGTCAATATATAATACTGTGGGATGGATTTTTGAGCTCGCTAGGATTGTGTATTTAATAACTAGGAAAACGCTATATTTTATACCGCGGTGTGGGATGAGCGAGTAAACTTTGCTTTGCTAATGTGTACATGGTCAGTGGTCTGTTTTATCTGAAACATCACAAGCCGGGTCCTAAACCCAATCACCAGCTTTTTGCAAGAAACAAAATCATATCATCAATATTTTGAACATTCTGAATTTGGAAAAATTGTAGTACAGTAGGTTATCTATCCGTCAGCAAAACACAATAAGAACTACAATTTCTCATCCGCCATTTTCTTATCACTGCCACCTAGATATCAAAGTAAATCTACAGGTTGTTGTTGTACAGCATTGTTTGTTACCGCGGTCACCAATTTATTTTAATTTAAATATTTAATTCTTCTGAAACGGTTCAAGCAAAATGTCTGAAAATCTTGCACAAGGTGAAAATAATAAATCAAATGTTTTGTAGCACATCAACGCTGAGATGTAACATTTAAAAAAACATTTTTTAATCCCTTCAAAAAACAAAAAACTTAATTCCAAGATGGATCTGCACCGATTTGGTTGGACCTTCAGATAGATCTAAATTAGGATGGTAGAAAGGTACCCTCAAACTGTGCTCAGAATCGGTCAAGGCGTTCGGCCTGTGGAGAGAGAACACAAAAAAAATCGACAAAATAAAACCACACACCCAAAGCGTCCATGAAGTCTTCGCTTTGCTCGCTCATCCAATTAAATCACATATTTTCTTACACTTTGAAGGGAAAAAAATTCCTGACCCAAACAAACAACAATCTAATTATTGTTGCTTGTGACACAATGAAATAAGGTGACCTAGTCAAGGTAACAAGAAGTTGCCGATGAGTTTTAAACCCTTTCGCGTATTACTAATCTGCTAATCTTACACCTTTATCATCTTCCAGAGGTGGAAGCCTACTAACCAAACACTCTTGCAAGTCTGAATCCAGATTGGTCAAGCAGCGCACTCATAAAGCATTAGAAGACATAGAATCTCTCCAGCAGACCGGTTCTTAAAAAAGTCGAAACATCTGCAGGCTAAATGTGGTAGGTGTGGAATTAAGAAGCATGCTGCTGTGTTTTAACAGCACATTTTAGGCATCAGTCATAGTAATTCAGTACCCAAAATTAAAATGCAATTTACTTCAAATCAACCGAAAAGGTTTATCCAAGAAGACTCAGATCGGTTTAGCTAATTAACGCACAGAAAGGACAAAACAGTAAAAATAACGTAAGACTGTGCATTTAAACACTTACTGTACATGACATGACTTCTACTGTAGGCTAAATATCCAGGTACAATTCGAGGTTTTTGTGAGTGTTGCAGCTTGTGTAACTGAGATTTGACACTTTACTATGTGTAATTATGTCTAATGATTTTGATCCCATATGCCCTGTAGTCCCTATGTCAACAATAAGACTGCACAAGCCTGGCTACTAAGCTCTGAGAACTACAGTACTTGATAACCATCCTTCTGAGGTTTTGGTGTAAAAGGGAAGAAATAGTCTTTATTAATTACCTCTCACTACCAATTCAATCACAGTTGGCTAAACCATTTCAGGAACAGTACATTTGTTGCAGCATTGCAGTAATTTCAAGATAATGAGTGATTTCAATCAATTGCCTCTCTGTACAATATCCCGTTATGTGTGTCATTATGGCCTGTCTTCATTTATCGTCCAGGTTTTTGGCAAATGGTCAATTTTGGGTAACGAATTGCCTTCCTGTTATGAAATGTGTGAATCCTATCTGTAAAATTCTATTCACATGGCTTTCCACATAGATAAGTCATGACCACTATTGTAACATAGCTTCCCCGTTTCAAACAAGCAGCAAATGATCCTAAAATGAATATACGGTGTCAATTTAATAAGAGTGATATCAATAAAACGCAACAAAATAAGGTTCCATTATAATTTAGCAATTGAAACGGTTGTGCATTAACATCATTGAAAAAAATCAATTATTATATTTTTTCAAATGTATTTATTCTTTATGCTTTACATAAACAAAAGGTAGGTTCTATCCACAGACACAATTAATTCTTGTAATTTGAATTCAATCATATTCATAATGGCAAATGAATTAAACGCACTGTTTAGAGATAAGCAGTGAAACATTGTGTGCGTTGCTTTTAATATTGCAATTTGAATCACTCGACTTGTTGAAATGAAGATCTAATCCTAGCCTGACCACCCGGGTATGGAATGAAAACTGTAAAACATATTATATTAAACAGAGTCACAAATGTGAAAGATCTTGAATCTATTCAAGGCATGTACTTCATTACAGACTTTGCAAATTAAAACACAAATAGGATTAGAAAAGAATAATGTAACAATCTTCCAGTAGGGTCCCTGGAGCATTAAGTCATAAATTGGGTTTGCATTAAATTGCGCCTGCAGTATTGAATTCAGGGAAAGTGCTGTAGGCCAGAGATAAAGTATGCTGGCTATTCTCCAAATCCAGCATTTTCATGGACATGCTTTAAATTTGTTGAACACAATAGAAAAAATCTGATGTTTCATACCTTAATACAAAATGTGGGTATTGCATGTAAATGTTCTGAATCTAAAACACAAGGACCTTATTCTATAAAGTGTGACAGTGGTGATCTGCTGCTATCACACTTTATAGAAAAAGAGCCAAGGAATAATTTATAATAAATGTGTATGAAACAAAAAAATGTAAACCGCCCAACTAGTTATCCATTAGTAAACGAGATTAGTATATTACCCCAGAACTCCTATCAAAAAGAGTGTGGTGTGCAACGTTGTGAACTAAGAAATGTAGCAGACAAAACCAATACAGATATAAAAGAGTTATACCAAAAAAAATTCACTTAGGAGCACATCTAAGTAGAAAATTATACTAAAACTTAACATTTATTACATACACCTAAAATAATCCCCCTTTGAAAAAAAAAGAAAAAAGGTAGCTAACAAAATATGGCACATATAAAAAAAAAACCTTACAGATACCAATTGAGGAGCTGGAAAGCATGCGTTGTCGGGTTTCTAAAAGCATATTTTATGAAGATTTGTTTAATAGGAGTGCAGTAGCGTGGCATGAAAAGATCAGAAACAAGGTCATGCAGACAAATCTTATACTGTATGTTATCCCCCTTCTACTATACAAATCAGAAATCACTGAAAAATACATAGACATCCATAAAAGAACAAATTATTTTCTTGGCACTCAGACAGCAATTCTGTATGGTAACACAACAAGCAAGATGTTGTTATGGCTGTATAACCTATTAAAGATCTGGTCTGTGTTACTATGACAACAACATGAACAATATCCACTCGGCTGCTTTTCTCTCTATGTTTCAAAATCGGAATTGTTTTCAAATAAATGTAGTGTTCTCTTGACCTTGTAACCTTCGAGCTCCCTTTCCCAGCCCAAACGCCACCCAATCTCCCAGCCCCACATCCATCCACCTGATGCAATAACAACACAACATCGAGCTAGAGGTAAAATGGCCACCACTTTTCGTAAACCATGAATATATTTAACATTTTCCAAACCCCCTTTTACCCTGTCAGAGAACCCAAACTGTCACACGACCGTGGCCACCTCAAACAGCCAGGTTCTGCCAAGCACTCTGGCTGCTTCCAGATCAACCAGACCCAGCTAAGGAAGCCGCACGTACGCACCATCCAGAGGATACAGCTACCTCTGCCTAATTGTATATTATAGGCCCCATTTTGTAACACCACCCATTCTGACAGGGTTTTCTCACACCCAAAGCACCAACATTGCCGTTGCTGTGACAAACATAATAAAACCTTTTTAAAGCATTATACAATATCCTCGGGATGGTGGGTGGGAGATTATTCACCAGCCATGGAGCGTGTGGTTGAGCTCCCAGATCATTTCTTCCCTCCTTTATAGGCTCCACACTTTCCCCTTCCTCCACTAGCCCCCCACCTCCCCCTTACATTCGTTAACCCATTCAGTCCCAAAAGGCCAAAGGAATGGGACCTAACTTAACCAGTCCAGTGATTATAGCCCCGATGTTGGGGGGGAAAAAGGATGGGGGAGGTGACATGATCACCAATAACAGGGAGAAAGAAGGGGCCACTCTTTACCACGATCATCCCTTATGTGTTATGTCAGGGCTCTCTTTTCCCCTTCACTGCCAGAGGTCCAATAACACATTAACAATATTAGGAATGACCAGCAACACACACATAATATTAATAATGACCATCTACACTGGCGACACACTTTATCGCAGTGCGGCCAGATCCGCAAGCCGGGAGATTTCCCGGCTTGCTAGTGGCCGCCCCTCGGCGTGCCGCGCATCATAGACGCGCGGTCACGCGTCTTCGGGAGCCTGCGCCCCCTGCACGCGCGTCCAGGGCTCCCCGAGGGAGCCCTGGTGTCCCGCGATCGCGGGACAGCGGCAGGGGGTTCCGGGGGACCCGGCGGACCCGGCAGCGGTAGGGAGAGCGCCCCGATCGGAGGGCGCTCTTCCGCTGCTTCGGCGCGCGCCCGTCACACTCGGGCGCGCGCCAGGCTACTGCTGCGGCACAGAACGGGCAAATGCTCGAATAAACTGTGCCGCAGCAGTAATACATTCATGTACACCTTTGCTGCCAGCTGGGGCCTGCTTTGTCCATCTCCTTTTCAATGCATTGCTGGCCTCTGTGGCAGTGATGGGGTAAATTAATGTGTGTGTATTAGTTGGTAATGTTATTAATATTATTAGTAATATTTAGAGCAAAAGGAGAACATCAGTTCAAAAAGTGCATGACCAGACAAATTAAGATTTAATTGGCTTTTGGTGTATGTTTGTGAGCTGACTCCTATCAATTGAGAGATAAATTATAATCTAATTAACTATTTTGTATGTCTGAGTTGATTAAACAAACCCCTCCCTTAAGTGTTAGTCAAATGCATGTGAATAGGGTACTTAAGTCACTGTTGCATGGCTGTGAGCCATAAGGCTGTGTAATATCAAAAGCGTCACATCATAAGTGTACATCAAAAGTCTCTACAAGAGTTAATTTTGGAGGTGAAGATTGGAGGAAGGTCTGGACTCTGCATTACAACTTTGCCACTGTGAGACATTAACTTTTAACATCTGTGATGTATTTGTACACTTTTATCCTCCAGTACCTGGGAAGTCTCTCCTCCTGCATCTCACTATGCCCTCCCTATTGCTTTTTCTGTTTACTGTTTCCTTACTCCTTTGTGAACGTCTCTGTTCTCTCCAACTTCCCCACTCCACCATTATTTATACACCTCTCTCCCAACAGCTTCTTTACCCATCAATAAAAAACACCCACACAAATTCTCTATTCACACCCTCTATCTACTCCTTCCTGCTGCTGGGGCTCTCCCCTAAGCCTGAAGCAAGACATACACACCTGATCTCACTCATGCCTCCCTGCCACCTCTTCCCCTGTAAATGGTGTTAACCTTTTCATTTAACACTGACCTTCCTTAAAATTTACCCCACAAATCAAGCATCCCAATAGCCTGCACTCATGGCTATTGTCCCACACTCAGTCACTCCTACCACCCATTGTGACCAAGCACTGCCATCTACAGCACTTACTCCCTCACCTGCTGTCTCTGTAAGTTTCCCATTAAACCTCTTAGATTGTAAGCTCTTCGGGGCAGGGATTTCCTTTCCTATTGTCTGATTTTGCTGCACTTATTGTATAATTATAATTCCCTGTACTGTATTCTTTGTGAAGCACTGAGTACACTTTTGGCGCTATATAAATAAAGACATACAATACAATGTTTTATCTTACACACACATGTAGATCAGCTGCAATCCCCCATACCGTTTTGTTTTCTTTTTAACCCCCTGTCAGGTACGGCACACCTGTGAGCATGTGCCCTGCATACGGGACAAGGGTTAATACACAGCTCGCAAGCTGTCCCACTCTTCACTTTTGCAAAGGTCCCTCAAATGAACAATATCTCCCCTCAATCCATACCCATATACCACCTGTCACGAATAGCACACTAGTGAGCACGTGACTTAGCTATGCAATCAGAATGAATACATATAGCTGCTCTAGCCAACTCACCTTTCTGCCCCCATAAGGTACTGTCAATGAGTTAATATTAACCCCTTACTCAATTGCAATCATATCTATATGCTTCCACCATCCAAGAACTGCAAATAAAAGATGTAAAATTAATATTTGCTAGGGTCTCAGGTCCCTGCTTACTATAGAACAGGCCTGCACAACATACGGCCTGCGGGCCGCATGCGGCCCGCCCGGCCTCTCTGTGCGGCCCACGATGAGATTTAAAAAAAAAAAAAAACTTTAAAAAAAAAAACTTTAAAAAAAACTTTAAAAAAAAAATGGCGGCGATTCCTTGCGGTCCCAGGGGTGATGTGAGGTGCATTGAGGTGAGGTGAGGTGCAGGGGAGGTGAGGTGCAGGAAGGGGGATGTGAGGTGCAGTGAGGTGCAGGTGAGGTGCAGTGGAGGTGAGGTGCAGGGGAGGTGAGGTGCAGGGAAGGTGAGGTGCAGGAAGGGGGATGTGAGGTGCAGGGGAGGTGAGGTGCAGGGGAGGTGAGGTGCAGGGGAGGTGAGGTGCAGGAAGGGTGATGTGAGGTGCAGGGGTGATGTGAGGTGCAGGGGGGGTGATTGGAGGTGCAGGGGGGGTGATTGGAGGTGCAGGGGGGCGTGATTGGAGGTGCAGGGGGGGGTGATTGGAGGTGCAGGGGGGGTGATTGGAGGTGCAGGGGGGGGTGATTGGAGGTGCAGGGGGGTGATTGGAGGTGCAGGGGGGGTGATTAGAGGTGCAGGGGGGGTGATTGGAGGTGCAGGGGAGGTGACGTGAGGTGTAGGGGGGGGAGAGTGATGTGAGGTGCAGGGGGGGAGAGTGATGTGAGGTACAGGGGGGGAGAGTGATGTGAGGTGCAGGGGGGGAGAGTGATGTGAGGTGCAGGGGGGGAGAGTGATGTGAGGTGCAGGGGGGGAGAGTGGTGTGAGGTGCAGTGGGGAGAATGATGTGAGGTGCAGGGGGGGTGGGATGTGTGTGGTGTGCAGTGGTGTATAGTGTGTTTGTGGAGAGGGAGTATTATGTGTGTGGGTGAGGGGGAGAGATGGGGGTATGAGAGATAGATGGGGAGTATCGCAAAGGTTGATAGTGAGGGGTTCTGGGGGAGATATGAGGATGATGATGAGAGGTGCTGGAGGAGAGATGATGATGATGATGATGATGATGATGATGATGATGATGATGATGATGATGATGATGATGATGATGATGATGATGATTTTACCCGTGCGGCCCAATTTTTTTTTCCTTGGAGCATTTCGGCCCTTCCCGCTTTACGAGTTGTGCAGGCCTGCTATAGAAGAAAAACTATACACTTAACACACAAAAATCTGTTGTGGCAAAATGTGTCCAAAAATGTAAATACTCTCTCCATAGCGGGCAAAAGTTCATTCAGAGCCCAAAGCATCACTTATTAAAGGTTTTTATATATATGACAAAAGAAACAAACAAGAGTGAAGTAGCGCCTCTAATATATCCTGGACAAGGCTATTAAATTGAAGAACTAATTAACCCTACCGTGAAAGCGTTTAGTGGGGTGATGTGATGATAGCAAATAGTACCTGCTAAAACCTATAATCTCACAGTTGGTGTGATGTTATTTTATCACGATACTAATAATAAAAATGAACAATATATTCAATAATAAAAACATAAAAAATTGAAAAAATGATTAAATAAAAAACCTTTATAAAAAACCTCTGAAAAACAAAGTCCCATTCCAAAAGCAATGGCATCCAGGTATTGGCAGCCCATTTCAAAGGGATCACTACTCCCTAAATATATCTGTGAAAAAAAGAGAAAAGAAAACAGGCGCACACCTAGTGCATTAACGTAATAACAAATGTTTTATAGAACTTAAAATCAAGCAAATGCCTACTCACAAGAGTACTGAAAAAATAAGCAGGTATGAGAAGATACATCACATGTTACCCAGTGAAAGGTATCTTTCCATATAATCTTATGTCATCGATTCCACCTCCGGTATTATATGGAAAGATACCTTTCACTGGGTAACATGTGATGTAGCTTCACTGTACACATGTATAGATCACACATAAGGTATCCAGGCTATTAATCACTATCTCAAATTAGATGTTAATTTGCACACTTCACAAAGGTTGTTTCTTTTAGCATGCATTAAATTTATTTTAAATCACAATTATTTTCTATTCAAAAACACATATTATTTACAAATCTGTGGAACGGCTATGGGGACCAGATTTGTCCCCAGTAATGCTAATCTCTACATGGGACTGGGAGAGTATCCATGTGTGGGAGAACGCTCGACTGGGGGTGGGTCTGGTCTTCTATGGTCGTTTCATAGATGATATTCTTATTATTTGGGATGTGAGAGGGAAATCCTGGAGGAGATTCTGACATCTTTCAACGATAACCAGATGGGCCTGAAATTCACTTATAACATACATCCAGATACTATAATTTTCTTGGACCTGGAGCTATTCATAGGTGTTGAACAACAAATCCAGACAAAAACACACTTCAAATCTGTATCGACGAACAGTTACTTACAATATGGTAGTAACCATTATAAAAAATGGCTAGATAATGTACCAAAAAGTCAATTTCACAGGATTAGGCGCAATTGCTCAATGGATACTGATTTTCTAATACAAGGCAAAGATCTGTCAAATAAATTTCAGGAGAAAGGGTACGACATGTCTATTGTTAACAAAGCATTTCTAGATGCCAGTCTTTTGAATCGGGATACGTTATTAGAACAATCTAAAGCTAAATCCGAATCATTACGTAAAACCTGGAATGAGGAAAAAAGAGGGGGATTTACACCAAAATTCATTACACAATATAACCAATCCGTCCATCAAATTAGAAATGTTCTAAATGGTCACTGGAATATTTTGTGTAACGATCCTGTAATTGGTCATCTATTGCCAAAATATGCTCCTGTAATTTTTAGAAAAGCAAGGAGTATCAAAAAATTGATAGCTCCGAGTAAATTAAAAACTAAAAAATTAAAAACTTCCGATTCAATCAAACAAGTGGGGAATTTTGGATGCGGGAGAGGCAGATGTCTTACTTGTAGACATTTAATAAAAACAAATAAATTTAAATCATACTCAAATGGCACCTCATATGAAATAACAGACTATATTAACTGTCTAAGTGAGTATGTTGTATATCTCATCTCGTGTGAATGCGGCCTACAATATGTGGGCCGTACATCAAGGGCTCTGAGTACACGGTTTTTGGAGCACCGAAAAAATGTTATCCATGGGTGCCAAACACATAGCCTCTCCCGCCACTTTTGTACTAATCATTTAAAGGATCCAAAATCCCTATCAATTATGGGCATAGAATACATTCCCCCTTCATATATGGGAGGTGATCGGTTCCAAAGACTGTGCACAAGAGAAACATTTTGGATGTACATTTTAGATACCACCTACCCAAAGGCACACAATGACCATATTGACATAAGTACCATAGTGTGACCACTCCAAATTGTGGGTGTTCTCCCGGAGGTCTGGGTTGAATGCTTTTGCATTCCCTCCGGGCTATGGTCATATGTCTGGTCAGTAAGATCTCTGCTATATATATCTATCATACATTTATGTGTATTCAGTAACATAGAAAGGACATTAGTGGTTGACTTATGGGATGATTAATATCATCTTTATTAATATATTTGGTTTTTGTTCACAAATGGTCTATATTAGAATTTTTATACTTTAAACACAGAGTAATTACATTCACTACACATACAGTCATTAATAGGCATTTAATATATATCATTACATTCACAACATTCACACTTCACACATTTATTTTATTTTTCACATAATACACAATTTATTATCACCATCACAAATTTCACATTTACATTTTTAATAGTTAGAATAACACGTATTAGCAAAATCATAACACATATTATATATATATATATATTTGCACCATTCAGTATATAAGCAAGCCATGTTTTTCTTCTGTTCTTGCTTCAAATCCATTTGCTGCTACTCCTCTGGCTCCATATTGGAATAAATAAACCTGGCACTCACACTGCTATTTTACGTGTGACATTAGGTATGTTTATTATGTGTATTGTATGGGTTAGAAAATATGATTTGTTTAGTACATGCACTTTATGGGTTAAAAAATTTGTTTTGAAAAAAAAAATTTTGATTCAAAATTTTTTTTGGATTCAATTATATGGTCAATTGTTGTTGAGATAAATATACTAGTATAATGTTCACATTAGTTACAATTTAAATTCTTTTCCAGATTCTGAAAAATTATGGGTCATATCTACTATATATTTGTGAAAGCACTGTATGTTTGTCTGCATGGCCTGTGTCCCTAGGGGAAATCTCATTGGTCCCTTGGGCCGCCCGCCCCCTCACCTCTCATTGGCCTGAGGCAGAGTGACGGGCCAAAACACAGGCCACACACACACAAGGCAAAACACACACACACACATACACACCCACACCTCTATCTCCACCCCCCCCATCACATTCACCTTCTCCTCTCCCCGGGTCTCCCGGTTTCCCGCGCTTTTTCCTCCTCCCCCCCCAGTCAGCGGGGGAGCTTTCCCCTCACCCGGCGCTCTCCCTCACCCCCCCCACACACAGAGCACGCGGCTCTCCCCTCACCCGGCGCTCTCCCTCACCCCCCCTCCCCCACACACAGAGCATGCGGCTCTCCCCTCACCCGGCGCTCTCCCTAACCTCCCCCCCCTCACACACAGAGCACGCGGCTCTCCCCTCACCCGGCACTCTCCCTCACCCCCCCCCCCCCCCACACACAGAGCACGCGGCTCTCCCCTCTCCCGGCACTCTCCCTCACCCCCCCCCCCCCACACACAGAGCACGCGGCTCTCCCCTCACCCGGAGCTCTCCCCCACCCCACCCCACACACATAGCACGCGGCTCTCCCCTCACACAGGCCGCTCCTCCGGCTGTCTCCGCCTCTCCTCCGGCTGTCTCCGCCTCTCCCCGCGAGAGTCCCAGCACCTCCTCACTGGAGCGTCTCAGCCTCTCCGCGGAGGAGCCAGAGCAGGGCGGCCGGTATCCGGGGAAAGAGGAGCGCGGCCATGTGCAAGGTGAGTACACGTAGGGGAATGGCTTATTTAACGCGTCCCTGACTCCCCCTGCCCTTTGCCCTCCCTGCCCCCCTGCCCTCCATGTCCCCCTGCCCTTTGACCCCCCTGCCCTCCCTCCCCCTGCTCTTTGCCCCCCCTGCCCTCCCTCCCCCTGCCCTTTGCCCCCCTTCCCTCCCTCCCCTTTGCCCCCCCTGCCCTCCCTGCCCTCCCTCCCCCTGCCCTTTGCCCCCCCTGCCCTCCCTCCCCCTGCCCTCTCTCCCCCTGCCCTTTGCCCCCCTGCCCTCCCTCCCAATGCCCTTTGCCCCTGCCCTCCCTCCCAATGCCCTTTGCCCCCTGCCCTTTGCCCCCTGCCCTCCCTAACTCTGCCCTTTGACCCCTGCCCTTTGACCCCTGCCCTTTGACACCTGCCCTTTGACCCCTACCCTCCCACCCCTGTACCCCCTGCCCTCCCTCCCCCTGCCCTTTGCCCCCTGCCCTCCCTCCCCCTGCCCTTTGCCCCCTGCCATTTGCCCCTCTGCCCTTTGCCCCTCTGCCCTTTGCCACCCTGCCCTTTGCTCTCTTGCCCCCTGCCCTCTTGCCCCCTCCCTCCCTGCCCCCTCCCTGCCCTCTTGCCCCTCCCTGTCCTTAGCCCCCCCCGCCCCTCCCTGCCCTTTGCCCCCCCTGCCCTATGCCCCCCCTGCCCTCCCTCCCCCTGCCCTTTACTCCCCCTGCCCTTTACCCCCCTGCCCTCCCTCCCCCTGTCCTTTGCCCCCCCTGCCCTCCCTCCCCCTGCCCTTTTCCCCCCTGCCCTCCCTCCCCCTGCCCTCCCTCCCCCTGCCCTTTGCCCCCTGCCCTCCCGCCCCCTGCCCTCCCTCCCCCTACCCTCCCTCCCTCCCCTGCCCTTTGCCCCCTGCCCTTACTCCCCTGCCCTTTGACCCCTGCACTCCCTCCCCCTGCCCTTTGCCCCCTGCCCTTTGCCCCTGCCCTTTTCCACCCTGCCCTCCCTCCTCCTGCCCTTTTCCCCTTTGCCCACCTGCCCTTTGCCACCCTGCCCTTTGCCCCTCTGCCCTTTGCCCTCTTTCCCCCTCCCTCCCTGCCCTCTTGCCCCCCTCCCTCACTGCCCCCTCCATGCCCTCTTGCCCCCCTCCCTCCCTGCCCCCTCTTGCCCTCTTGCCCCTCCCTGTCCTTAGCCCCCCCGCCCCTCCCTGGCCTTTTTCCCCTCCCTGCCCTTTGCCCCCGCCCCTCCCTGCCCTTTGCCCTTGCCCCTCTCTACCCTTTGCCCCCACCCCTCCCTGCCCTTGGCCCCCCTCCGCCCCTCCCTGCCTTTGCCCCCCCACCCCTCCCTGCCCTTTGCCCCCCCGCCCCTCCCTGCCCTTTGCCCCCCACGCCCCTCCCTGCCCTTTGCCCCTGCCACTCCCTGCCCTTTGCCCCCGCCCCTCCCTGCCCTTTGCCCCCGCCCCTCCCTGCCCTTTGCCCCCCCGCACCCTCCTTGCCCTTTGCCCCCCGCCCCTCCCTGCCCTTTGCCCCCTGCCCCTTTGCCCCCCTGCCCCTCCCTGCCCCTTTGCCCCCCCACCCCTCCCTGCACCCCCCACCCCTCCCTGCCCCTTTGACCCCCTGCCCCTCTCTGCCCTTTGCCCCCCGCCCCTCCCTGCCCCCTGCCCTCCCACCCTTCCACGCCCTTTGGCCCCCCCCGCCCTTCCACGCCCCTCCCCCCCACCCTTTCCCTCCCCCCCTGCCCTTCCCCTCCCCCCTTCCCCTCCCCCCCACCCTTCCACTCCATGCCCCCTGCCCTTCCACGCCCGGGCAACGCCGGGTATACCAGCTAGTTAAAAATAAAAATAAAAACCTGATTTTATTAAAAAGAGAAACCAGATTTCACTTTGAATCTGGTTACCAATAGAGTTCTGCGAAGTAAAATTGAATTATTATATAAAGTGAGTATTGCAAGGATTCAACTCTTTGTATATTCACCATATTATATACTCTTTGGTTCTATATGGATTTCCTTAATCCTCACTTGTGATTATAATTAACAACCTTCAAAACACTTGATACATCATAAAACCATTCACTTACTGTTAAAAGTCCTTTAGTCTAATTTAAATTGATTGCAATATCCCTTTGTGTCCTATTTTGGACATATTCTCTAAACAACTCAATTTGGTCCCCACAACACTATGTGATTGACTTTATGGGATTGATACATTTTTTAATAGTTAATTGTATAATTGATTAAATAATTAATGTATGCAAAGTACCTCCCTATAAATACTTTGAAGGGGCGTCTAGTGTGTACTCCCTGATGAAGTCATCATAGATGACGAAACGCGTAGTGCGTGGTCTGACTGAAGCCGTCACTTGCCCATGATCTTTGGTGCTGTTGGAGGAGAGACGCTGGTTCCTGGTCTCCCGTGCTATTGTTGCCAGCACTAAGACTCTGAAGCTGCTGGTTCCCGGAGGGACACCTCAAACGGAGCACCGAGTTGGAAGGACTTCACTTCCGGCCATCCGGTTACACGGAGGAGAGGCACAAGAGGACGCCATCATCTCTATTGGACGGCGTTGCTGGCACATGAGAGCCAATCTCATACCTGCTTATTTTTTCAGTACTCTTATGAGTGGGCATTTGCTTGATTTTAAGTTCTATAAAACATTTGTTATTACGTTAATGCACTAGGTGTGCGCCTGTTTTCTTTTCTCTTTTTTTCACAGATATATATATATACATACATGTATATATATATATATCTGTGAAAAAAAGAGAAAAGAAAACAGGCGCACACCTAGTACATTAACGTAATAACAAATGTTTTATAGAACTTAAAATCAAGCAAATGCCCACTCATAAGAGTACTGAAAAAATAAGCAGGTATGAGATTGGCTCTCATGTGCCAGCAACGCCGTCCAATAGAGATGATATATATATATATATAGAGAGAGAGCTTGGATTACAGAAAAATGATTAAAAGCACATACAATTACAGTAAATTCAGGATAGTTTCTTAAAATATCAGGATAAAAAATAAAACAGAAATCACTATACAGTACATTACCATAGGTCAGTAATTTCTTCCAGAGAGGCCACTGGCACAGAAATGAGACTTCATGTGTTTGGTCCAAAACACACCTCTGTTAAAATCTGATTTTCATAATACCTTGCTCAGACTTATGTACTATTTCCCCCCGCATTGAAACAACATAAGCCCACTCCTGTCGTAAATCAGCTGTTAGATTGACAGTTTTATGACAGAGTAAAAAAACTCCTACCAAAGGACATTATGTTTTGGCCTCATTAAACAACTGCACTCATAACTTTTCACATCTAATATTTAGACATATGTGAGATGCATCAATAGATTCTGGTGGTCACAAAGGACGCAACAAGACCTATCATGACCATCTTGATCCTAAATTTGAGCGACAAATGAATATCTGGCTCTCGCCACCTGCTGGACCTCACGTGTCTAGCCTTATTATATGCCATTCCCCGGCACGGATACACACATGTAACTCTTAGCATGTACAGCTAACGACGTCACATGACATTCTCATTTTTAATAAAGTCCTTCAACTAAAGCATAACCTTTGTCATCTCTCTCTGAAATGCACCAGTAATTATTCACAAATGTTTAGATTCCTTTGAGGCTGATAGATGCATCTCTGGTTAGCATTTAGGACCTTCTAAACAACCCACGTGTCACTTTTAGTGGACATTCATGATAAGCCCCCCCAATTAAGTCCTCTTTGAAGAACCGCACAAATGCAGGAAAACTCTTGACCTCTCATAAAGCCAATATATTGTATTTTTAAACCCAAACTGTACCTACATTAACCCCTGAAGCACCAGATGGATTAAAATACATAATAGCTCATGATATTATCATGAAACCCCCCCATTTACTACGGTACTATTAACCAGATCGTCTTCCGTAGTGGAATGCATTATTCTCAGCTACAGGGTCCACCCGGTTCCCAAGATACTTACTCATCCGTAGCTGCTTCCTACTGGATGACTATTCAAATTGCCTTAAATGACCATGGAGTAATACGGGTAACGTAATTGGTAAGTACCTCGAGAATTAAGGGGTCCGGTTTTTCAAGGTAAAATTAAAACTAGCGAGGTTCCAATCCTGTAAAAAATAAAGTGGGTTGGCTTTAAATTGAGGCATAAAACTCATGCCTGATTGCTTTCTGTTTGCATACAACACACATAGTGTGTGTATATACACACACACACACACACACACACACACACACACACACACACACACACACACACACACACACACACACACACACACACACACACACACACACACACACACACACACACACACACACACACACACACACGCGCAAATACAACTGTATGCTCATCTGCATGTCTTAGGCAGGTCTGCAACCCCGCCTTTCCCCATTAACACCCAGCATACAGCACTTCCACTGCAGAAAGGGATTCTGGGAAATGACATGCAAATGAGCACACAGTGTCACTTTTTGCCTCAAAAACCATTTTTAACATGGTTCCCTATAGGCTTAAGCTTGCTGCATGGTCACAGCTTTGAGCAGAGCCAGGGGTAAGGTGCATACCCTGAAAACCACCCACAGACAGCTGTTTCGACCTTGATGAGTCTCATCAGTGTGGGGTTCATTTTAACTGGATATGCATGAGAGGCTATGGGATAGGCTATACCATAATACTGAGTTAAGTTATGGTGAGTAAATAAAGTGACAAAAACCCTCCACAGGAAAGCAAATATGCAAATACAGCTGTATGCTCATCTGCATGTCTTAGGCAGGTCTGCAACTCCGCCTTTCCCCATTATCACCCAGCATACAGCACTTCCACTGCAGCAAGGGATTCTGGGAAATGATATGCAAATGAGCACACAGTGTCACTTTTTGCCTCAAAAACCATTTTTAACATGGTTCCCTATAGGCTTAAGCTTGCTGCATGGTCACAGCTTTGAGCACAGCCAGGGTTAAGGTGCATACCCAGAAAACCACCCACAGACAGCTGTTTCGACCTTGATGGGTCTCATCAGTGTGGGGTTGATTTTAACTGGATTTTAAATATATATATATATATTTAAAATCCAGTTAAAATCAACCCCACACTGATGAGACCCATCAAGGTCGAAACAGCTGTCTGTGGGTGGTTTTCTGGGTATGCACCTTAACCCTGGCTGTGCTCAAAGCTGTGACCATGCAGCAAGCTTAAGCCTATAGGGAACCATGTTAAAACTGCCTAAGACATGCAGATGAGCATACAGCTGTATTTGCATATTTGCTTTCCTGTGGAGGGTTTTATATATATATATGGAGGGTTTTTGTCACTTTTTTTACTCACCATAACTTAACTCAGTATATATATATATATATATATATATATATATATATATATATATATATATATATATATATATATATATTGTGACAAACGCCCCTCTTTTGTAGTGCTGACGTCTGTCTGGGTTCTTCCCGACACAGTCTTCTAGGGTTAATTATACAACAAACAGGATCATGCAAAGTATTATGCTGCTTAACTCAGGCTTCTGCCTGCTTTATTTTCATCCAAGTAAGGTACTGCAGCTTTAACATGTGAAGGTTAGAGGTACTCAGATACTTTCATTCAGCTGTTCACATATTTCAGTGTTACAATATTTCCCACACTGTTATTTCAAGAAATAAAAACCAAAATCATATAAGCAAAATCCTATCCCTTTCAGGGATCTAACTACACATCAGAATCAGTCTCTCTAACAGCTGCTGGCCAACTAAACTGGTTCCCCAACTTAAAACAATGCTCTCTCATTTAGGGTCACAAGATACAGCACAGTCTTTTAGCAACAGCAGTAACCATTTGTTTTGTCTTATCTGTTTGTGGTGTCCAGGCAAATCCTCTGGTACTGTGATACGTGGAGGGGCCGTCAACCCCGACACTGGAAACAGGGGAGCAGCGATACCCCCAGCCTCCAGGCTGTAAGGAGAGAGAGTGAAACGCAAAACCTCTCTGCTCTAAGTACCTGTGCATGTGATTAGAAGAGCAGGTGAGGGAGAACTAGAGCCATTGTAATCTGTGGTCTGGATTTTCCATCCAGCTGCCTGAGTTAATGGGAAGATGTGGAACGGATCATTTTTAACTATTCCTGCACTTTCTGACCTAAAATGGGGCAGAAACCTGCCTAAAATCTTTGGACTATGTCACATATCCCCCTCCCCAGCTCACACCTACTGGGGTGAGCGGCCATGGACCTCACTGGGGTGAGCGTCCTACCTGAAATACTTGAGCTAACTCCTCAGTACAACATTAAGTATTCACATGACACGAATATGAACTTTTTCCACGGCAATTATGGACAATAGGTTTCGTCATAAGAGACTATACTTGGCAAACATATTTTGTTGCTCTCTATTAGGGAACTATTTTGAAAAATAAGTGTCTAGCACACATTCTTACAACCCAGGATATGCTAAATATATTCACAAAACCAGACAATTTCTATTACCTCCCTGGGTTTTTCTACTCTATGAATCTCATATATTTACCAACAAAAAGGGCCATCAACCCTGTATATTAATTTGTAGTTTAGCTACATTTCCAACACAGAGAACCAATATAACATTGTAATATTGACAAAATGCTTATTCTAGAGGCCTAATATACCTTAACTACAATAGCTTATTTGCATAGTTAAGTGTCCGTGACATAGTCCACACGTGTAATAACAAAAAAAAATATCGGTCAATTCCCCAAACACATTTTTTTTTTTTTTTTTTTGACTTCCAGTCCATTACATTTCCTGACTTTATTTCATAGGCCGCTGCAAACTGCAAATGACTGGACTGTTTCTTTAGCTTCTGCCGGAACTCTGGGGCCGGATAGTCTTTGTCTTTATATTGTGGCGAGATCCGGAAAAATTCAAGGCCAGCGTTGACCTTCGTCGCTTTTGATTTGCGACCTTTGAAACTTTATGGTACTTCTTACTGCCATGTATTTTCTCACGACCATCACTCTCAGAGATTTGGGATTTTTCCTTTGGGGCAATTATATGGTACTTAGAAGATGAAGCACTGATTACCTGGAGCACCTTCACCTTGATGGGGCTCTCACTAACTCCGGCTGTACCCTGTGGCATTTTACCTTTGCAGCCAGCAGGCATGTAGTCTTGGACCTCTCTTTACTGAGGTCTACATTTATTCAGGCGGAAGTACCGCTGGATAACCAGTGACGCATTTCTCAGGGTTTGATAGCGAATCCTGTTCTGTGTCATCCTAGTCAGAGACTGGATTTTTATAGTTGCTCCTTTCATAATGAGGAACCTGTTTCGTACCATGCGGGCACGGTAGAATGATTGAAGAACACAGGCTGCTTTATTACGGTGATTGAACACACGAATTTTCATCCCTCTGTAGGCAGGCTGTAGGATGATAGTTGCGGCGCGTTTACGCCGATAATTTTCTCTTTCCCTTCTTCCTTGGATAAGAGCTTTGCAGTGCTTCTGAATTATTCTAATGCTTTTCTCCTTTTTCAAAATGTTAAGTTCCTCCACGAGAGAATTCTGTTTTGTGCATACATGTCGCAATTCTGTTCTCAGAGCGTCAATTTCTTCCTGGTGCTGGCTCTGAGTGTGCATCAGTGCTTCCTGCACTTCTAATTTTTCCTGAGTCAACTGTTTCTTTACTTTTTCTGCTTTTTCCAATTTCAGAGTCTCATTTTCTTGCTTTACAGTCTCTAACTCACTTAGGGCATTCTCATGGGTTTGCTTCAACATTCCCAGCTCTGTGTTCAGACCGTGGCTCTCCAGGCGTAAGTGTTGCACCTCTGTGCTGAGCGCATGAACCTCTTGTAGAGCCTTCCCGTATTTCTGTTTTAGGATAGCAATCAATTTGTCAGACTTCATCTGTTTTTCATCCATGGTGACATTTACGGCGTTGGCCTTTTCCAGACTAGTCGTCACCTCTTCCAGCTCACTCCGTAAGAGAGACTCTGTTTTCTTCAAAGCCTCGTGCTCTTGTAAAGCTGGAAGTATACACCTCTGTAACTCGGCATTCGCTTCTCGCTCCTTGTTCCAACATTCTCGCACCTTATTGTTAGATTCTTGCTCCTTCTTCCAACATTCTCGCTCCTTCACCAATCCCTGCCGCAGGACTTCATAATCATGGCGGGCAGCTTGGAGTGCAGAAACCAAAGCCTCTTTATCCTGGTTCAAGGATTCAGCTTCCCTTTGCTCCTCCTTTTCCTTTGCCACTGTTCCCGTGACAATTCTGCCGGTCACTCCGGTCTGCAGCACATCTCGGCGCCTTTCTGACGCATGTCCTGACAGCGCAGGTTCAAGTGGCTCGGTCACTTCCCCTGTGACTTGAGGAACAGTTTTCTTTTTCTTCTTTCTTTTTGCTTTATTAGCTCCAGAGATATCAGTGGTACTGGGCACACGCTCACTGGTATCAGCTTCCACATCTTGCTTGCACTCATAGGGCATTGCTTGCTTTTGCAGCTGTTTGTCTTTGAAAATTTTGGGGCACACATCTTCCATGTGACCTACTTTATGACAGGCCCAGCATACTAAATTCATCTGTGGGTACGGCTCTCCTCCAGGGGCCACATACGAGTCATCATCATCATCATCATCATCATCATCATCATCATCATCATCATCATCATCATCATCATCATCGTATGGCCTGAAGGGACACTGTTTTTCATGATTATGTACATTACAAAACAAACATTTCACGTCGGCCATTTTTAGAAGCCCGGCAGGGACAATTTGCTAGCTGCAATTTCACTCACTTCAGCAACTTGCATACAGCACTTGCTAGCTGCAAATTCACTCACTTCAGCAAAAGGCATTAGCTTTACAAACAGCACTTGCTAGATGCAATTTTTTTTTTTCTTTTCTTCAGCAAAACATTTTGGTTTTCTGTTTGGGTTCAGGGTGCTATTGCATCCACACTTCGCACATTCTCTGTGTATGCTAGAAGCACAACTGATATACACAGTGGGACAGACTTCACTCATAGCATCTGTACTTTAGTTCAGCTGGGCGGCCATTTTAAACCCCCGCATTTATTTGCAAACCCACAGACTTTTTAGTGTCTGCCCGCATTCTCCACCATATGTGACAAACGCCCCTCTTTTGTAGTGCTGACGTCTGTCTGGGTTCTTCCCGACACAGTCTTCTAGGGTTAATTATACAACAAACAGGATCATGCAAAGTATTATGCTGCTTAACTCAGGCTTCTGCCTGCTTTATTTTCATCCAAGTAAGGTACTGCAGCTTTAACATGTGAAGGTTAGAGGTACTCAGATACTTTCATTCAGCAGTTCACATATTTCAGTGTTACAATATTTCCCACACTGTTATTTCAAGAAATAAAAAACCAAAATCATATAAGCAAAATCCTATCCCTTTCAGGGATCTAACTACACATCAGAATCAGTCTCTCTAACAGCTGCTGGCCAACTAAACTGGTTCCCCAGCTTAAAACAATGCTCTCTCATTTAGGGTCACAAGATACAGCACAGTCTTTTAGCAACAGCAGTAACCATTTGTTTTGTCTTATCTGTTTGTGGTGTCCAGGCAAATCCTCTGGTACTGTGATACGTGGAGGGGCCGTCAACCCCGACACTGGAAACAGGGGAGCAGCGATACCCCCAGCCTCCAGGCTGTAAGGAGAGAGAGTGAAACGCAAAACCTCTCTGCTCTAAGTACCTGTGCATGTGATTAGAAGAGCAGGTGAGGGAGAACTAGAGCCATTGTAATCTGTGGTCTGGATTTTCCATCCAGCTGCCTGAGTTAATGGGAAGATGGGGAACGGATCATTTTTAACTATTCCTGCACTTTCTGACCTAAAATGGGGCAGAAAGCTGCCTAAAATCTTTGGACTATGTCACAATATATATATATATATATATATATATATATATATATATAATCAAAAAATAAATAGATGATACCGTTCTGTGGCTAACGAAATGCTTTTATTTGTGCGAGCTTTCGAGATACACTGATCTCTTCTTCCGGCGATGTTACAATGAATGAAGCAAAAGGTATACTTAAAAACAGTGTCTCTTGGAATGTTATCTGTGCTGTTCCTTCCCCCGGTGTGGATGTGTTTTATGACTAGAGGTGTCAAAAGGTTACTGAAAGCAAGTGAAGAAAGAGTGTGTATGTGAATCAGTGTGAATAAAAATGAATGGAGAGCCCACAGTATATACAGTGCTTTACACAAGGTGTGTGTGGAGTGTAGTGGATATAAATGGTGTGGGTGGGTGTGGAAATGTGAGAGTTTGTAGCACAACTAAAAGTGTGTGTGGATACTAAGTGGTCCCTATTGGTGTGTAGGGATGGAAGAACAAGGAGTATTAGTATGTGTGAGAGACAGCTGTGTGTGCATACATATAGCACAGTATGTACAGACATGGCCTTTAGCGCTCATGGGACGAGAGTTCACTAGTGTCAGTAATGACTCATAAAATTTCGATCTCTGTTTAGGCCACTGCTAAGTGTCCCGAACAGTTGCATAAATTTGTATTCATGCAACCGTCTCTCTTTCGGGGTTTTAAGATTACCTATATATATATATGTGATAAAGAATCACTGGCACTCCAATAGAAATTCAATAGTGAATAGGTGCATGTCCCATATAAATAATAAAAGTATACATTACCGCATAACAGCAAAAACGAGACACCACTCATGTGAAAGAAAATAAATGTATTAAATACAGCACATACTGCACCGACACACTTTATTCGAGCAAATACCCAGTATGTACCTGGCAGATACCTGGAATGCGCCGCTCCTCACCTCTGACAAGCCCCGTTGCGTTTGCCTTCCCAGCCTGGGTTCATGCCTGGCTGACAGGCGGCTGATCTGTTAAATGATAATGATTAGGATTTAATAGGCTGCAATGCTTCGCGTGTCTACCAGATGGCATAAATTCATGAATTGTAATCCAGTATATATATATACTGTGCAGTATTGCAGCCAGCGGGAATAAAATGCTTCAATCCCTGCTTGGAAAATACCTCAATGCACTCGGGCAGAAAACAGTCACAAACCTCAATACACCCGGGTATACCCGAATTCGTGGGACTAGCCGAGCTCGAATAAAGTGTGTCGCCAGTGTAACTCCAACATTTGGATCCCACAGGGGGATCGTCCTCAGGGGGGTGGGAAGGTCCCACGAGGACCGAAACGTTGCTCATGTTTGTGCTGTGTTTTACTTGCAATACAAGTTTCCTTACTTACCTTTGAGTGCTGTCTTGTGTCCGCTCCTCCTGGGGTGGGTTGCGTTTATTCTGTTTATTGGTATAGGATATGCACCGCAAATTTTCTTGGTACTTGGAGTGCCAGCTGCCCTGTCTATTATATATGTGTTTGTGTGTGTGTGTGTGTGTGTATGTGTATATGTGTATATATATATACCACTCAAAAGGGGTCTCCCCTACTCACAGCTTTTAAGAGTGAAGAGGATTACAACTGATCCAGAGGAGACTGAAAGGGCCTTGGGACAGATGGCTGCCCGCTTCCGAGAGAGGGGCTACTGTGAAAAGGACATCCAATACGCCCTACAAAAGGTGGAACAGATTGATAGGAGTATATTGCTGACATCAGTGTCTAGAAAGCCGGAGACCAACAGACTCAACGTAGTCAGCACCTTCAACACCGCCTCTAATGACATCAAGCGATGCATCCGGGGGAATTGGCGGATCTTACAGAATGACGAGAGGATAGGCACATGCACCAAGGAACCACCGTTGTTCTGCTTTCGTCGTGGCCCTAGTATCGGGGATATGGTGACAGGATCTGATCCCATAGAGAAATATGCCACCTCCAAAACCTGGTTGGCCAAGAAACCAGGTTCATATCGTTGTCATGGCTGCACAAACTGCCAGTTCATGCAATTGGGCCCCAGCTACAATCATCCCCACAGTGGCATTCCTATCAAACTCCAACAGGCACTTAATTGTGAGTCTAAATTTGTGGTATATTACATCAAATGCCCTTGTGGACTCCTGTATATTGGCAAAACTGTGAGGATGCTGAAAGAGCGGATGGCCATGCACCGCACTACGATTAGGAAAGCCCTAGTGAGTGGTGGCGATGACATGGATCTTAAATGTCTCCCCGTCGCGAGACACTTCAAAGAACATAGACATTCTTTGGCAACGCTTAGATGCATGCCTATCTTTCAGGTCCCTGTTCCTACGCGTGGTGGTGACAGGGGCAAGATCTTGCTATAACAGGAAGCCAGACTCATTTATGAACTGCGGACCTTGGCACCAGGAGAACTGAACGAAGAGTTAAAACTGGGCTGTTTTTTGTAAATCGTTTATGACACCTTGCATATTTATTATTACTTGCTTTGATGTTTGATCATGTTTGTAAGTTCATTTTGGTGTGTGGACACTTTCCTTCCATAGCTTCACTTCCCTTGCACATTGTCACTCCCATGGCTTTTTTATTGTCTGTTTTATTGTCATTATTCATTTTGTTTGGTGCAGCTGGGACTCCTGGTACCTTCATTACTGCCTCTTGTGGCTTTATTTTTAGCCACAGGCTTCTATGTATGCATGTCTGCCTTGTGTTGATGCCGTGGATGCAGCGTTGCCCTTTCTAACAGTGTTGACTACTGTGCCTGCGCGGACTGTGTGTTGGCGTCCTTGGTTGCCAGGGTTACTCCATACGGGCACTGTGTGCTTTGTCAGTGCACAGTGTTGTTTCCCATTGGCTCCCCGGCTCACCCTTTGCCCTATGACGCGCAGGCTGGTCAGGTGACGCGCTGCAGCTCCCGACACCGGTCGCAAGTTGTGGACATCAGAGCAGACAGCCCTGATCACGAGAGGGATCCCCCTGCTCGTGGATCTAGGACGTCAGTCGCGTATGTCTGAGCTGGCTGCCCTTGATCACAAGATTGATTTCCCCTGCTTGTGGATCCAGATGGCTCCTTTCCGGTCCAGGTATTGGTTGTTTATGTGTGGTGCTCAGCTGCCCAACAGGTAACTAATGACAGGTTGCTGGTGATTGGTTATGTTTTAATTGTTTGCACTTGGGGTGTGGGTATATAAGTATGGTCACTGTTAGTTTGGTGTTTGCACGGCCCTGAGGAAGGTCTCCCTGTGAGACCTAAACGTTGGCTTTCGTGTATCTGTTTACTTTAATACAGATTATTTTGGATTACCTCTTGCTGGTTGCTGTCTCTTTACTGGTCTTTGGGCTGGTTCATATGTTATGTATATTGTGTGTGTGTGTGTGTGTGTGTGTGTGTGTGTGTGTGTGTGTGTGTGTGTGTGTGTGTGTGTGTGTGTGTGTGTGTGTGTGTGTGTGTGTAGCCCATCGACCCACCCCCAACCTCATACCTTCACTGTCTCAGAGCAATGTCTGAAGCAGGGAAAATCCATGATCACTCCTGGCAGACCTGCCCTTACACAGGGATACTGCCAGGAGGAGAGTAGAAATATAGCCCATAAACTTACAAGGGCTACACTCTCCCTCAGATGGAATCCAGTGGTCCCCACTTGGACCTAATTTGCTGGGTCATCCTGCAGGTGAACAACCTGTGAAAATTCAAACACATTAAAGCTGCAGTTCAGGCAATATCCTGCATGTGTTTTTTTTTTAAAATAAATCAGTTCTGTAGTAAGAAAAAATGCTTTTAGCATTTTCCGTTTTAAAAACAACAACTTTGAAAGACCAATTTTCTTGTATTCTATTTTAACAAGCATGCTTGTTCCTATAGCAACGATTTACATTCCCCATATTTAAAGATGTCGCCAAAATTTGCCGATCAATAGACGGAGAACGAATTGACCGGCAGCTATGCAGTTCTTTAGGTAATTAGAGATTGTCCACATAAAACTATTGAAGTAAAAAAAAAAAAAAAGACTGAACTGCAGCTTTAAAGTTAATACTTTTTTTGTACACAGACTGTAACACCCAGATGGTGACATATATCAATGGGATCTCCCAACATGGAGAACCCACAACTTAATAATAATGGTGGGGATCAGGCTTCCTTATTTCCCGTCCATTATGATCTACAACCTTAGTGAAGTACAACTGAAGAGGCCCATTCTCCGGCCTGTACACTATATTGTGCATGTATATGTTCCTGCCAGTGCTCCATACCCTCATCAAGGAACATATTTTATCCTCAGTCTGATAAGCAGAGCTACCACACTTAAGGCTGCGGTCCCAGTCATGACTGTGACACGCGCGCCCGGTGGGGGGGGGCGGCGCGTGAACAGCTCTAACCACGATCTGCGGTCTGAGGGGAAAGAGGGAGCTTGCGACGGGAGGGGGCGTGGTCGGGGATTTCCAGGGGCGTGGCCATTACGTCACGCGGCTGGTTCGCCCTCATTGGGTGAACCGCCGGTGGGGGCGTGGCCACGCCTCCGTCGCTAGGAGTAAACTCAATTTCCCCTTTCTCCCTGAAAAGCTGTTGTGCAGAGCAGGAGGAAATTGTGCATTAGGGCAGCAACTGGGACCGGAGGTACTGGGGGGCGGAGTTTAATTGCACAGCGCACGCCGAGACGTGCGCTGTAGTAATTACTGGGACCGCAGCCTAATGCGTAAGTACTCAATGACTGTGTCTCTGAGCCAGGTGTCTCCTTGATCTTCTATCTCTTGCATGATTGGCTCTGAACATACGGGAACTCATACCCATGAGACTGTCTATATCTTGCCACGATAGCTCTATCAGCTCTGCCTAACTTTGTCAACTTTCTGTTCCCAGCCTTTCCTGGCAGTACCCAGAATTTAGGCTCCTCGGCGCAATGTCATCATATAAGATGGATGAACCTTTGGGTGTCACTACTTTCTGCATGATTTCTCTCCATCTATTATCTAGTTCTTCAGAAAACTCCTGCCTGGAATAAGTGCCAGCTCCGGTACCTCCACTTCGGTTGCTCTCCTCTCCGTCGGAGCACCTCTTAGTTGCTGGGCCTGGATCCCTACCGCAGGGGTGATATATGGGATCAGGGCAGCCTTCGCATCCGCCTCCTCCACTTCGATCAGCGTCGCTGGAGAGGCCTCTCGCGGCGTCACAATAGTAGGGTATGGCTCGTAGGCCAGAGGTAGAAAATCCCACACTGTTGGCACCATGCTGTAGTACTCGGCGCAGGCCCGGGTGACCTGCATTGGATGCACAGGCACCGCAGATACTCGCGGCCACCAACCCCGACAACCAGGAAGCCTCCTGGAAGCTGATAAGTAGTCACGCTCAAATCAGCGTGCGCAGGGGTTGATTCAATCAGCTTGCTTGCTCGACAATTAGTTCCTTCTTGGTCGCCAGCCAAACAACAGTGAGGTTTCTGAGTCTCACTTCCTGTCCCTCCTTCAGCTTGGAAGGAACGCTGTGATTAGCTCTCGTCATGCCCCCTCCCTCTGTGGACGGTAGAGGCGGGGCACACAATTTCTTTGGGTGACGTGGGCTCGTCCTTTGGCCTGTCAATGCACAGGTGGGGCGCGGCTACAGTTTTCGCGTCGCTCCCTTCTTTTAGCTGGGGGCCTGGTTTTGGCGCCAAACCCTTGCACTTCTCTCTCCACATTTCTCGCACAGCCTGCTTGCACGCAGCACGTGCGCGATCTAGGCTTGGCGGGAGCCGCCATTTTGGATCGGCTCCAACACCCGTTGCAGTGAATTGCACTGCAGTCACCATTTTAACCTCCTCCATGCCCCGCAAAGCACATGTATCCAACGCTGCCATCTTTAGTGAGCCCACTAAGCCCACGATATCGCTACTCTCAGTGCCTAAAGTGCAAATCGTTCCTAAGCACTCACTACTCTCAATATTGCTCTAACCAGTGATAAAACGCATGGCATACCCCAGGCTAGGCAGAACTCTCTCCTTGTACATCGCACTCGCTGATGGTTCATTACAAGCACTCTGTGGTGTGTTTTCTGGATACTGGCTAGTGTACTTGGCATTCCTATAGTACTTGACGTCAACCTACTTTTGGCCACTCATAGTGCAGACCCTATGCTGAAATCCCTGTACCATGTTAACCAGGCTACCCCCACAGGAATCCTACACTATCTGCCTTAAGGCGACTAGAACAGCTATAGCCAATTGTACCCAAATTTACATGACCCTCTTAGGGCACCTAGGGTGTACTGTGCGAGAGAACAGTCCTTCCTGACTACCTCTAGTCTCCAAAAATGCCCATCTTTCTGCAGCACTTGCTCTGAAAGTGTATATACTACTTCCAGTCCTTCGCTGAAAACCTGTCCTGATTATCTCAGCAGTGCCTCCAATTGTAGCCCATCGACCCCCCCCCCCAACCTCATATCGGGTACCCTAGGGTGTCTCAAGTTCTGGCTACGTGTCTGAGTGTGGTGCATACCTGCTGGCAACAGGAGGGTCTGAGTCTCCCGCGGTGACATAGGGGACAACAGGACAGGTTTCTGGAGTTGTGCCTTCGTTCTCCTCAATGGTGCAGCGCCTCCATCTGTCGCAGGCCCCATGGATATGGGGTGGAATCCCTATAGCAGAATCCCCTCCCAGGGATGAGAGATTACAGTCTCACACACTGTCTCTTTAAATAGCAGCAGCTCTTTATTAGCTTCTTCTCAGCAGCAGCAGACATGTACAGATTATATATACACAGCCAGCTGTCCTCCTTCAGGATGGCCCCCTGACGCCACTCTAGGCCAAAGGGCCACCCAAAGTGGGTCTAGCTCTTACCCTGCCCCCTAAGCAGGGCAGGAGGTATTTGGTTCATCTATATATCTAACAGCTCTACTCATCAGGTGGCTAACTCATTCTCCTACTACCACACACACTCAACCCTCACAGCACAATGAATAGGAAATGACCCTGCTCTAAGTAGCTTCAATAGCCACCGCCCCTGTGTCCCTTGATTGGACACAGGGTCAGGTGACCTACCTTCACTGACTCAGAGCAATGTCTGAAGCAGGGAAAATCTATGATCACTCCTGGCAGACCTGTCCTTACACAGGGATTACTGCTAGGAGGAGAGTTGAAATATAGCCCATAAACTTACCAAGGCTACATATATATATATATATATATATATATATATATATATATATATATATACATATATATATATATATATAAGACACACAGATGAAAAGAACAAGACAATCCCCTTAGTAGCACTCTAAATTACCCCTAAACTAATCTATAAGATAAAGATGGTTAAAAAGAAACAGATGCTCCGCCAATTCAGAAAAAATTAACAAGATTTAATTGATTAAACAACAAGACACACTAACTTAAAAACATAAAAATACTAAAGACAGCCTATGAAAATATATATGTATCAAAAATATAAAGAGAGGACTACTAATCAAACACTATCAGTATTACAAAAAGAAAAAAACTAAAATGTGTCTAAATAAAGTTTAAATAATGACAACAAAATAGTTTAGTCTAACATAATAGGCAATACAAAATATATTCCCACTGACATATGCATGAAAGAATAATAAATCATTGCGTTGGAAAAAGTATATAGTCAATGACCCAGTATATAGCCAGGAAAAATTAGTATGTATACCAAAAACAGAGGGGAAAAAAAGAGATAAAGCAACCAGGGAAAAATAATATAACAATAATAATAGTTATACCCTGAACAGCATTTCCCCAAAATGAAATCAATGAGAACTGATGCAGAAAATAAAGAAAAATATGACTAATAAAGACATATTAGCAAACAGAGTCATACATATTGAAAACACCACAAAGCGCAGCACTGCAAGGACAGGTAATGCCCAAACAGTAAGGAGGGTAATACTCAGCTGCAGCTAGAACCCTCCTTACTGTTTGGGCATTACCTGTCCTTGCAGTGCTGCGCTTTGTGGTGTTTTCAATATGTATGACTCTGTTTGCTAATATGTCTTTATTAGTCATATTTTTCTTTATTTTCTGCATCAGTTCTCATTGATTTCATTTTGAGGAAATGCTGTTCAGGGTATAACTATTATTATTGTTATATTATTTTTCCCTGGTTGCTTTATCTCTTTTTTTCCCCTCTGTTTTTGGTATACATACTAATTTTTCCTGGCTATATACTGGGTCATTGACTATATACTTTTTCCAACGCAATGATTTATTATTCTTTCATGCATATGTCAGTGGGAATATATTTTGTATTGCCTATTATGTTAGACTAAACTATTTTGTTGTCATTATTTAAACTTTATTTAGACACATTTTAGTTTTTTTCTTTTTGTAATACTGATAGTGTTTGATTAGCAGTCCTCTCTTTATATTTTTGATACATATATATTTTCATAGGCTGTCTTTAGTATTTTTATGTTTTTAAGTTAGTGTGTCTTGTTGTTTAATCAATAAAATCTTGTTCATTTTTTCTGAATTGGCGGAGCATCTGTTTCTTTTTAACCATCTTTATCTTATAGATTAGTTTAGGTGTAATTTAGAGTGCTACTAAGGGGATTGTCTTTGTTCTTTTCATCTGTGTGTCTTATATAGTTTTCACTATCCCCTAGCACCATCAGGTCCTATTTAATTTATATACTGACTTTAATTGGGATATATATTTTATTTTACCCTTCTAGTTAGTTTTATTAAAGGGCTTGAGTTAACCTTATATATTATGTGTTGAGCAACTTCTCCTTTTGTGTGTTCTATATATATATATATATACACAGTGGCGGCCGCCTTTATCCTTGTGCGGCCGTATCGGCGCAACTCTGATAACCGCGGACAGATGCATTTTGGTTTTTTTTGGTCCGGAGTGTATTGCGGTATTTTAGCGCTCGTAATATTAGCATTTTATTATCGCTGTCTGCAATACTGCAATACCGTCTAAAAACTCAGGGGGGCGTTCGCGAGCTGTTGTCTTCGAAGTCTAATACTTTAGCAGTTCAACCTACGTCAGTACACAGTCTGCGTGCGCGCAGTAATTGTAAATTTGCATATTTATACATGCATTTGCAGTGCTGTACTGTATGTCTCATTTGAAAATTGTTGAAACGCATAGGCGTATACAGAACTGTAACAGTATCACATTTCGGCATATACAGCGCTCTCCCCTCGCTCGCCCCCGCACACACAGGATAATTTACTGCACTGTACACCTCTCCCACACCATTCCTTTGAATGTGTGTCTTTCTGGTTTCAATCACATTCCTGCTTGCTTGCGAAGTTCAAGAGTGATTTTTTATTTAATTTTTTTATTTTTATTTTCTCCACAATCATGCGTCTGTAAATTCACCACTGCTTGCTTGCAAAGTTCAAAAGTGAGTGACCGAAAAAAAAAAAAAAATTCTCCTCATTTTTTTTTCTCTACACAAGCCTGCCTAAACCATCTTGATATTACGATATTCAATCTGTGCTGTAGCTTTTGACTGCAATACTGTGCGTTTTACTGCACATGGTTGATTTGTGTGCTTTTTATGTACTGTATGTGGGGGTGTAGGGATCAAATTATTATGATGACCTGCCTTTTGAAAATATGCCATTTCTTTGAACTGCAGTACAGCTAATCCTTCATGCAGCTGTACCCTGTACCCCCCTCCCCCACGCACACACACAAGGCTCCCTCAAGGATTTGAAACTCTTATCGACAGACACATCTACAGTCATTCAGTTTCTGAAGCTTGCCATTGTGTTTTTAATCCGTCCCTAGCCGAGCGTCACCTCTCTGCGCCTGCGTGTAGTCCTCTTTGGGATGAGAGCTATCTGATGATTAGTGCGCATGACTCATCCACCCCCTGTCAAACTAGTCTATACTGGAACTACTGTATACTCTGACTACCAGGAAAGAAAAAATCTGTGCCCTACTTACTTGTATCATACTGTACTTACAATACTACAATACAGTACTATACCATACTACCTTCCTGATGCTTGCCCATTACGCGCGATCACAATGGGCAACACAGTCGCAATATGGTCAATATATTTATTGCATCGTTCCACGGTGAGTACATCGTTCCAAAAACTCAGTATGCCTTGCGCCAACTCATCCTTTTTGGAGGGTTTCACGACTTTTCGGATATGGTCCTTCAGCTCATGCCAGACCATTTCGATAGGATTGAAGTCTGGCGATCTGTCATTGGAGGGGAAAAAAAAGGACAATTAGTTAAAGAGATACAGTACACAGTAAAAACAGTGGGAAAAAATGCAAAGGTGGCAAATCTCTCCAGCGAAACAGTAGACTCGTCAGTGAAGATGCAATCCTGGAAAGTTTCTCCACTGGCAATCCACGCCTGGGCCTGGACCACTCTCTTGATTTTGTTAACGTCCCTTATCTTAGGGTACGCTCTGTATTGACAAGGAATAAATAATTTTAGAGGTACAGTACAGTTTCTTAAACAACACTTTTACCTTCCTGTACTGTCCAGTACTAACCTCACAGTCCATATTTCCATCCAATTCTGTGTCTCATCTTCTTTATGCTGGTCTCGGATACAGTGAGATTGTGATTTTGATGCAGAGTGTATTTGACACTTAATGCACTCTTCTCATTATTCTCTTCAATTATTTTGTCGACCAGAAGAGTTGTCTCCCTACACTGTACAGAAAAACAACAATCCGGTAAGTTACAGTGCAGTAGGCCACAAGCACAGCACATCATTTGCAGTAAAAATAGTATACAATTAGATAGATCTACACAATAGATCTACACAATATATAGTTCTATTAATATGCAGCAATATAAACAATAGATATACTGTCGTTATATAAATATACCGAAATAACTATAAAATTAGATAGATCTACACAATATATAGTTCTATTAATATGCAGAAATATAAACAATAGATATACTGTTGTTATACAAATATACCAAAATAACTATAAAATTAGATAGATCTACACAATATATAGTTCTATTAATATGCAGCAATATAAACAATAATATATATACTGTATTATATAGTTATTTAAATATACTTACGCGTTAGTTACAGTTGGTGTACTCGTGCGTTGTCTGGTTTTTCCGTGTGCATGATAGCACACGGTGGTTGATGGCACAACGAGGCCAGAAGCAGCTAACCAGCGTTGGATATCTGCAATTCATTGTCCGCTCGTGTACATCTCCTTAATTCTCATGCTGAGATCCTTTGAAATCTTTTTAACAGGCATTGCTGCGAGTAGAAAGAAATACAAACACAAGAATGTATATTCGATGTTTACTTGATGTGTATTCAATGTGCAGTGGATCCACGAAATGGATGGTGTATTTATACGTTAATGACTCACATTGGAGTACTGTACGTCCACTTTCAACACCTGTATCTCGTCGCCATGCATAAAAGGTTACACACTTTGCATAGCCCACCACTCGATGATCTTTATCTGAACTTGCCCTTTTCCAGATACTGCATTGTTCCAACTGCTTCCATGGATCAACTCCGATTCTACGGACACAGGAAGCCACTCGCCTCTGCCGTGCCTGTCATGCAGAAAAAGCAAAAGGCGGCGGCGGCGGCAGCCGTTTCCAAGCCAAGGCCAAAGCGACAGGCTAAGGCTAATAAAGAAAACCTTCTGCTGACCCCAAAGGCTAAGGGTTTTAAAACACGTAAGCCTTATTATGTCAAGAAGAAATTTGGTGATGTACACACAACGCAAAACAAATGGCAGCCAACCCATCGAACCCATAGACCACTTCCTCGTTTATGCTTCGACGACTCTGCCGCCGCTCTCACAGAAATCTACAGCCCGTCTTCTCCACTACTCGTCCACGACGCTGCCGCCGCTCTCCCTGAAACCCACAGGGCATCTTCGCCACTGCTCTTCGATGCCGCTGCCGCTGGTGCCCCTGAAATCCACGGGTCACTTTCTCCATTACGCTTAGACGACTCTGCCGCTTCTCGCCCGGAAATCCACAGGTCACTTTCTTCATCCCTCTTCGACGACGCTGCCGCTTCTCCTCTCCCGGAAATCCTCAGGTCACCTCATCCATCCTTCTTTGACGACGGTGCCGCTACTCTCCATGAAACCCCCATCTCATCTTCCATAGCACCCACCCATCCACCCAGATGTCCACAGCACCCCATGCACAAGAACCAGCTCGTTAGACCGCCTGCTGAATGGGTTAAGTGTGGATATCCCCGGGAACTCTACTATGCTGGTAAAGATAGATCTGCTTCTGGAGACCATGCTAAATATGGATCAATGGATGCAGAAGATGGATCAACGGATGGAGAAGATAGAGACTGACATAGCGGGGATACATAATTTGCTCGGTGTTCATGCCCCTGTATCCCCGATGCCAGAGCAGGAGGGTGGCATGGATGTGATGAATGGGACCTTCGACCGCCTTCCAACACCAAGCGCACCCCCTCCACCAGAAGAATTTGTGTACATGTATGCTGTTGAGGAGGAGGATAACATGACAACCCCGTCAAGACCACGCCAGGAGACAACATGGCGACCAAGACAGGAGGAAAGCTTCCTCCCAGACAAACTACCCTCGCCCACTGCCACAAGTACACCTGCTCACAGAAGAACACCCGCTCCCAGAACCCAACCTACATACGCTTGCATCGATACGGAGTGCACACCGGTGTTGAGTGCTGGTTTACCCCAGAAGTATGGCATGTTAATTTTTAAGCACCACGTGTCCTACTTGGTGTACTGCGGGTGGGTCTACAAAGTGAACTATGAAGGAAATCGCGAAAAAAGGGCGCTTCCTGAAAATTTAAGATGGACTATTGTGGAGGAATTGCGGCGCTATTTTTCAATAACAGATCCTTTAATGAAAATCGTTCGAGACTCCATTAATGGCATTTTGCGCCATACAAGGCATCGGCCCTGGAAGGACACTCTGGTGGGTATCGAATTTGCGTGACTGTTCAACTGTTGTTTATTTTTTGTAAATGTTTCTGTAAATGTTTTGACTTGCTGTACTTTAATAAAGGAGATGTTGCGTGTTTTAAATTTCCTGAATAAAGAATTTGTTTTAATAACACCATACTGTTGTGCTGTACATGTTTTAACTTGCTGTACTTTAATAAAGGAGAAACCATACTAACATAATACATGTAGAATAAATGCATACTTTTTATTTTTTCGGGTTTATTAGACAGTATACAGAATATAAAAAAGTATTGTATACGGTCTGAAAACATCAGCATACTGTTTCAGGTATTCTATCCTACTCAATAACAACGGCCACTAAACTGTAGACTCCGGTACTTGTTTTCTTTTACTTAGATTCAGCAATGTGCAGGCATTGTAACACAAAGCGATATTATCCATCGAAATCCCTCCATTTGCCGTTTTCCGCATGAGATGACAAAGTTTTCTTTTCTGAGGAAAAAAAAAAAGTAAAAGTTTTACTGTAATGGTCAGTCAGGCAGTCAGTCCCCTAAAGAAGTTCCCATAGTCAGTCCCACCAATAATTTTCTCGGGGGGCGTCTCCTGTTCACATAGCTTTTCACCAATTGTGCAGTATCTACTGTAGAAGCCGCTCAGCCAATGATATTGCTTACAGGAGAATCGCTTGACTTTTGAATTGCATTGATATTGATATTTTCAAAATAAAAAAAACAGAATAAAATACGGCAACATTACTCATCATAGACTTTCCCAATCAGCTGGCGCCGAGCCACTGCCAGTCCCGTATTCTTGATCAAACACGTTGTTGACAAGTGACAGCGGGACTACTACACCTGTAGTCAGCTGATGAGGCTGGAAATCGCTTAGGTACATGCAAGCTTGCTCGAAACTGTACGTGAAATCCGGCTCAGGCTGCAGGTTTCCGGGCGGGGACAGACAGCAAGGGTTGCAGGTCACCAGGTTTTCACTGACGGTCTGACCGTTATTGGAAGCTGTCGCTGTCGCTGTCGCATTGCTTGCCAGCGACTGACGTTTCTTAGTTGGTTTTAACACGACCTTTCGCCTTTTGCCGTCTTCATGATCATAGATACGGGAAAAACCCGGTGATACACACCAATACCCTCCAATAAAATCGGGATTAATACAAAAAAAACATGGATCGCTACATAACTTTTTCCTTATTGCACGCTTCCACACATGAGCATCTGGCGAAAATTTGTCAAAGTCATAGTTTTCGATAAAATACTGATAAATTTGAACAACTGTTGCCATCTTATCATCTGTTGCATTAATCGCGGCCCATATTAAATAAGCGTACGTTCTGTCGGGTTTTTGGAACACGGACTGCAGTTGTGCACTCATGGCGGTACTCTCAGGACAATATCCAGACAAAAAACTGTGCTTGTCTTTTTTTAATATGAAAAGCCTAAATTGATACATTATTGTAACTTCTTCCTTCAGTCCCAAGGCCAATTTACAATGGACCACTGTGGTATTTTTTTAAACACCTGCAAGTCGACACATTACTGAAGCGCATGCGCATTACAATTCATGAGTATCTGCCACCAGGCGGATACGCGAAGAATTGCAACCAATTAAATCCGAACCATTATCAATAAACACATCAACCGCGGTTGCGAATGCAACATGAATGCTGTCAGAATGCGGCATGAATGCGGTCAGAATGCGACCTGAACGTGGTGAAGTGCGGTAAAGTGCGTGGCATTCGGAAAAAAATCCCGGAAAAATTCAGAGATATTGGAGAATAAAAGGGGCCGCGGCTGCATATATATATATATTGTGATAGAATCATAGATTCTGTTTATGTGAGTTGGAGGTTGCACTATGCCTGCTTCCCAGTATGCGGGGGGTTAACTCCACTGGCTATGCTGTCCACAGGTGATCTTAATTAATTAATAAACCTGTGGACAGCCTAGCCAGTGGAGTTAACTCCCCTCATACTGGGGAGCAGGCATAGTGCAACCTCCTACACATAAACAGAATCTATGACACACACACACGCATGCGCACGCACACACACACACACACACACACACACACGCACGCACGCACGCACGCACGCACACACACACACACACACACGCAGAGGAAGGTAGTTCAATTCCTGGTGTCAGCTCCTTGTGACCTTGGGCAAGCCACTTTATCTCCCTGTGCCTCAGGCACCAAAAACCATAGATTGTAAATTCTTTGGGGCAGGGACTGTGCCTGCAAAATGTCTCTGTAAAGTGCTATGTAAAATTAGCAGAGCTATACAAGTACAAACAATTATATATACACATACATATTTATTGTTTTGACTACTGCAGTTGACAAGTGAATAAAAGTTAAGTAATTGAAGATAATGCATTCTGGGATTTTTTTTTTAGTTTGGATAAAAAAACAAGTTGCCCTGAAATACTAGCAGCAACGTGCTGTGTAAAAAGAAATTGGACAGCAAAATACACAAGAATAGAAGAAAATAAAGGTAATAATTGCATTGCATTGTTTATCTGATTTGGAAATTCAGTAGATAAGCATCTGCAGAGCTTAATCCAATGAGAAAAACGAATTACAGGTCCACAAATGATTTTTTATTAGTTAACTACAGAGTAACCATGAAGGTAAAATTGACAGAAATCATTTGCTTAAATCTATATATATTTTTTTAAACTGTGATAATTCTATTGATTGTGAAACAATAACATTCAATTACATATTAATTCCTCCACTGCCAAAAAGAGGTCACAAACACATCGCTCCAGCAAAACAAGAGTTAAGACTTGTTAGTAAGACTAGTTCATAACTTAGAAGAATTTTGTTGTGGTTTTTTTTATGTTTAGGCTTCACAAGAAAAAAAACTCTGTTTTCACCTAAAACTACTGGTGCCTGTACCTCGCCATTACAATCGTTTACAGAGAAACGGTCATTTGAAAATGTGTAAGCAGAGGAGGAACTAGTAAAAGGGGGTGGGGGGGGTCTGAATGCAGGAATATTTTTGGGGCCCTGGGGGCAGTGCTGAGCCTGGAAACTCCTGCTACTGTACTACCTCCTTGTGGAACCCAAGTGCCTTACACCGGCTGCACCAATGATAGTTCAGTCCTTGTGTGTAAGGTTTTAATCTATTATGCATTATAATATATATAAATATAAAAAAAAATATATAAAAGTTATCTTTTTATTTGCTATATTCTTTACAGTGGAGGTTTTTTTTTAAACCCTTTTCACCCACGGTAAGTTATCTATATGTGTATCTATATGTGGTGAAACCTATCCAGCCTAAAATTGCAAAGCCAGTACAACCCGCTTCACACTGATGAGACCCAAAAGGTCAAAACAGCTGTCTGTGGTTAGGTTTACTGGCTATGCATCTTAACCCAGGCTGTGTAAGGGCTCGTCCAGGGTGGCGCTGAGCGGGCGCGCACGCTCACGGTAGACACGTTGCGACAATGCACGTGCCCTGTGTGAGTGGGCGGGCGCGCCTGCTCGGCGCTCAGCCGCTTGCTGAGCGAGCAAATTTGAATTTGCCGCTCACAAGGGCGTCACGTGAGCGGTTCGTCCCCAGACGCGCGCGCACCTAGCCGGCCAGGAAAAGCACGTCTGAGCAGGGCGCAGCGCTGGAGCGCCAGCGCGCCTCTACCCACCCTGGACGAGGCCTAATGCAGCGCGCATAAGCTTATAAGGGTTCCATGTAAAAATGGATTTGAGGCAAAGGGTGACACTGTGTGCTCATTTACATGCCATTTCCCAGAATACCTTGCTGCAGTGGAAGCACTGTATGCTAGGTGATAATGGTGAAAAACAGGGTTGCAGACCTGTCTAAGACATGTGAATGTGCTCACAAGTGATATATATATATATATATATATATATATATATATATATATATATATATAGCAAATGGAAATATTACTGTATGCTCATTTGCATGTCTTAGACATGTCTTTCACCATTATCGCCCAGCACACAGCGCTTCCACTGCAGCAAGGGATTCTGGACACACACACACAAACACACACACACACACACACACACACACACACACACACACACACACACACACACACACACACACACACACACACACACACACACACACACACACACACACACACACACACACACACACACACACACACACACATACACACACACACACACACACACACACACACCATTTAATCTGGTGATTTGTAAAGTTAACTGATTATAATTGGATGGCATGCATTGGTTTGGCACTAGTTTTATGATCTGCAGATTCTCATGTATGATATTGGAGAAGGGCACGTAGATTGGTAGCAAAGAGTTTACATGAGAGGAAATAAAGAGAAAGAAAAATATCAGTGGGAAAAACAGTGTGAGAATAAATAAATATAAATTTCAAAGTATTAAAGAGATTCGACAATTATTATTCCGGGCCCCTCTAATACTAAGTTATTTTAATATATAAAGTATGTATGTCTTTTAGTATGATTCACATGAACTAAGTGTTGTTACATGTTACATAAAATAACACATAGGGCCCTATGTACCTAGATCATATTTTCATAAAGTGTCAACATTTTTGTACTAAAAAGTAGTACGAACCTTCAGACAATGTACATCGTATGTATAAAGATCATTAAGTGACTTCACACATATGATGCATAATTTGTTATTTGAAATAATTTGTGATGCATTTAACAATTTTAATTAAACACGTGTATTTTTTATGTATTTATAACTACTATTAGCCAAACTATAAATGATTACGGTAATATTATTTATAATAGCCATGCTGTGAAATAATACATTTTGCTAACAATATTAAAGGCTTAACGTGCCTACCCTTTGCTTTCATCCCACCTGAAGAATGGAATGAACACAGTTTTTAGTGGAAGTAAAATTAGGTCACAGCTTTAGTGTTATTAACAACTTGATGTAAAAAACTGCCAGTCAGCTGCTAGTCTATGTGTGCAGAATTAACCATGCGTTCTGCAAGTAGTATGGGGGAGATACTTAACAGCATTACTCTGCTGGCCTCCCCCGCCCCGCTCGGGAAGGCTTACCTTTCAGTCGCCCTGTGGCTGCCTAGGGCCAACCGCACAGTTGACACCGAGATTTTCCTCCTGACTTGGGCAGTGCCAGCCCGATCGCATAATCGGCGCCTCCAGCCTGCCCAATCTCTTCTGGGGATTTAACCACAAGACTGACCATACAGTCGACACGTTTCTTCTTAGCATTTTCCTGACACAATTAAGCTGGCTGACATGACAGTTCTGCCACCCGGAGGACCCATTAAGGCTACTTACTGGGACCGAACACCGAACCCAAGCTGTGACCCTGTGCTTTGACTGTTTATCGCCTCCATGGGCTGTATGATGTTATTGATAAAAATGTCCAGACCTATGTCTGAGAGGTGCACCCCATCCCTTCTCTGCCAGTTACTTCTCCGGTTCTTGTACTCTAGGTGTCTCACTGTTTACCCTTTGCAGGAGAGTATACATTTACTGATGGCTTTGTTTACCTTTTTCCTGGTTTTTCATGCACGCTCATCTGGGGGCCCCCTCCATGATAATCTTGGGATAATATCTGACCAAATTATGACAGCTTCATTCCATAAGGCCTTTAGCCTGGTGCAATCTGCCTGCATCTGAAAGATCAGTTCTAGCGACTTACTTGCACCTGTGTTTTTCCACCTAGAGGGATCAAGATTACGTCTGGATTAATCATGTAGTCTGCCTGCATTTTTTGCCATGGTTGGTAAAAAATCTACCCAGCGCATACCTCACAAAGCCATCGTATGTTCATTCTCTCTCCTGATATGCTTAGCTGCTGGCCACACAGTCTGCTCTGTGCCCACTCTCAGGCTGAGTGAATAAAAGAGTGGCCAAACTTCCTGCGCTTTACTGGGTTTGTCAACTGTGATGACAGAAAAAGATGCACACAAATCATTTACATTCCTACCTTGCTCTAATATATGTTCTGTATGAGTTAGATTTCAATCTCCCAACCCCTTGATCTGCTCTACTGATAATTGTTCTGCCACTGCTGTTACAGCTCCTATCCTAAAGGAATGATTTCTTTTGGGATTAATTTCCCTGGTTACCATGCAGTGCTTAAAGATACCATGAAATTGGAACCTTGTCAATGGGGTTAAATCTCTGTGAATCAGAAAAACATTGCACCTTGTGGTCGCTGTTCTGCAAATCGATTTGCTAGCCTCACTGGGCACACCCTCTTGTTTTGTGCTTTTATTAGATGCACCCATGTCCCTTGCCCGTCTGATCTGTTTTTGATCAGTGTATTCTGCACAGTATCGTGTTACTGCTCATGATAACATTACTATATCAAGCCAAAGTCCCTGCTTGACATGGATGCTGCCACTTTTTTTTATTGTTTATAAAAAAATACCCGGACATAATACATTGAGAGTTACCTCACGTTTTCAAGCATGTCCTAGACACAGAGTTATGATAACAATGCATTGTTACGTTAAATTAACATAGTTTATACGTTAGATTTACAGACATTTTATGGACAGTTAGACAATATATGTTATGGGCATATGTACTGTAACAGTTACAGACAAGATTAAATGTGAAACAGCTGAAGTCTTGAAAGAACTTAAACTGGAGTCATTTGGAGTCAGATCTCAAGTGATAATATGGTAGGGTTGAGGAGCTTGTTCAGATAGTCGGGTAGCTTGCCCAGAAAGTATTTTAAGGCAAGACAGGAAAAAATTATTTTGCACTCCCCTATTCTGAAAGCCCCCAAAAAGGCGAACACAAAGACTGTAATGAATAGCATGATTTCTTAAGGACCCACACAGACTTACTCTGTTGCTTTTACTACTACAGCTCAACCCCGATCCGACCACGCTATAACCGGGGTTGTGCTAATTTTCTTTTAAAAATGGCCATTGCGTGCCCGATCGGGGGGAGGGGGGAAGAGGGAGGAACCGGTGGTGTGAGGCGCCGGCAGCCCCACAAGTCCCCCAGTTCTACACATCCCCCAGCAGCCACCATAAATCCCCTTGCACTTCCCCCAGCAGCCTCACTTCCCCCCGCCAGCCCCGCTCCAATCACCCCCGCCAGCCCTGCTCCGATGCCAGCCCCGCTCCGATCCCCCCTCGCCAGCCCTGCTTCGATGCCAGCCCCGCTCTGATCCCAACCCCCGCGAGCCCTGTTCCGATCCCCCCCTGCAACCCTGCACCGATCCCTGTGGCGGAAATTGGGGTAATCAACGCATTAATAAAGGCAGTGTGCTCGGCTGGTTACCCCTATTTCGTATTGGGGATGAAGGGGTTAAATTTTCATGCACTGTACGTGTCTTATTTTCCCCTCTGTCCCTTGTTGTCTCCATTTGGCAGGATTGTATGAGCTTGCAGTATAGTACACCCCAAGCACACACATATGAAAAATATAAATGTGAGATAAGGGGAACATGTATTTTCAATAAAGTGTATTTTTTCTACAGGTTTTAAACAGGGACAAGCAGGATGAGGTTTTTTTTCTCTCCTGTCACTAAAATGCACACAAGAACCAAATGTTTTGACACCTATGAACTGGGTCACTTGCCTATGCAAGCTTCAAATGTAGCATGCTGGGCCCACGCCTGTAAGTCTCTCTGGAAGTTGCATATCAAAAGACCCAGAGTCAGATGTATGTGAATTGGCCAGATGGATGCTAAATAGGAAATCCTGTTGACCATTTGTGCTAGCTCACATCCTGAGTTCCCCCTTCCAGCCTGAGAGGGGCCAGGTAAAGAGGGGAGTGCACCTATGCTAAGTAGCCAAGGTGACATTGTCGCACATGCTCTGTGTGAACAGGAAGTCCCTAGAGTGCCCACTCTCCAAACTGTGGGCAAATAGGGGATTGGGGAATGAGAAAATCCCCACGAGGGGGATTGGATGGGTATGTTGGAGACAGGCTTTCAAACCCTATATACATCCCACCCAGGCTATCCCCATTGTCTTTCGTTTTTGATTTTACCATGTGAGCGGATTTCCAACACGCTTCTAATAGCGGAGAAGAGCAGCAGCACATTCCTGGAACGCAAAGAGTCTTATTACATCGGAACCAAGGACAAAACTCTGCGTTAGGACACTGTGATTGCTGGGGGTTATCTGATTAACCCCAACGGACCAGAAAAGACTTTGCACATTCACAGAAGGATTGGGCTGGCAATTTATGGCCTTGCAAAAGGACTACATTTTAAAAGACAATCTTCTGGTGCTTTGCACCTTTCTGGACATTATCCCCTGTTCCTATACCAGTAAGTGTAATGATTAAGTGTATTCTGCAGTTGTCGTGTGTTTGCTTATCAAGGGAATACATCTCAGTTTATTTTGCTCAACTTGTTCTGCTCAATTGGGATCCACAAAATATAAATTTGTTAATAAGTGCGTCCATCGTGACAATCCCTGCCAGCCCTGCACCGTTCCCCACCAGCAGCCGACACCAAAGGTAGGAGGGTAGGGGAGGGGGGGGGGGCTGTGAGTGTGTGCAGTGTGTTGTGAGTGTGTGCAGTGTGCTGTGAGTGTGTGCAGTGTGCTGTGAGTGTGTGCAGTTTGCTGTGAGAGTGTGGAGTTGTGTGCAGTGTGCTGTAAGTGTGTGCAGTGTGCTGTGAGTGTGTGCAGTTTGCTGTGTGTGTATGCAGCGTGCTGTGAGTGTGTGCAGTGTGCTGTGAGTGTGCAGTGTGCTGTGAGTGTGTGCAGTGTGTGTGCATTTTTTTAAATTCGGGGTCCATGCTCAAACCGCACTATAAGCGGATCTGCGTTATGGCGGATCATGCTATAACAGGGTTGAGCTGTACCTTCAGCCTTTCCACAATTACTGGCTCCTTTCTGTCCTCTTGCTTGTAGTCGTCTCCTCTTCCCTAATCTATAACGATGCTGGTGTGCATACAAAAATTGTACCACCCGTAGCTACAAAAAAAATAGCACAAACAGGAGTGATTGGAACTTCACATAATCCCATGTTTTATGTCCATATAAAATAGTAATATTGTCTGGGTATACAGTCGCTGTTGCGTTGCAGGTATGAGTAGTAGTGAAAAGCAGAACCCACAGTAAATGATGAGGTGTAGACAGGCAGGGTTTGAAAAGGCGGAATATGTATTAGAACTTGTAGGGTTATGTGTAATACAGAAAAAATGTTGTTTACCTCTGAAAAAAGAGAGGGGGGATAGGGAGTGATCTACTAAATCATACTGATTGTAATGTAAATAAATGATATATATATATAAGCGATAATTATCAAAAACAATAGGTGCGACTGTGAATTGAAGTGAATCAGGGAAACAAAAGGAGTACAAAGATGTTTGTGCTCCAAAAGAAAATTCCCTTATGTGCACACTATGTGAGTGTAAAATGTAACTTTTAATAAGTGTACTTAAAACATATATTACCGTAACACTAAATATAATAAACCTTAAAAATAGATTAAATGATATGCACACATGCAGCAGAGTTAGCCTCACATATATATGAAAGTTCCAGTAGAGAATTATAACTGAAACCTGGGAGGCTAAACAAAGTGCAACCAGGCAAGGTGAGTCAGAATAATCAACAATTGTAATCACTAGCACAGTACATAATCAGCCAAAAGCTGCAGCAGGGATGCGGCTACAATAAATCCGTGGATTGTAATGGTAGTGTCAATAGAGCCAGCCCTGCCAGCTATACTGTTGTTAAATATATTTATTTATTTATTATTAAAATATTTTACCAGGAAGTAATACATTGAGAGTTACCTCTCGTTTTAAAGTATGTCCTGGGCACAGAGTAAAACAAATAGTACATGGTTACAAATACAGTTACATAAATGAACAGGGTATACATTATATACAAGACATTGCGTGCACAGTTAAAGAAAATATATATTATGAGCGTATGAAACAGTTACAGACCAGATTAAAATGTGAGACAGCCTTAGATTTGAAAGAACTTAAACTGGTGGTGGATGTGAGAGTCTCTGGTAGGTTGTTCCAGTTTTGGGGTGCACGGTAGGAGAAGGAGGAACGTCCGGATACTTTGTTGAGCCTTGGGACCATGAACAGTCTTTTGGAGTCTGATCTCAGGTGATAGGTGCTGCATGTGGTAGGGGTGAGGAGCTTGTTCAGGTAGCTCGGTAGCTTGCCCATGAAGAATTTAAAGGCAAGACAGGAAAGGTGAACTTTGTGCCTAGACTCTAGTGTTGACCAATCTAGTTCTTTGAGCATTTCGCAGTGATGTGTGTTGTAGTTGCATTGGAGAACAAAACGACAAATTGAATTGTAGAGGGTGTCAAGTTTGCTAAGGTGGGTTTGAGGTGCCAAGCCATATACTATGTCTCCATAGTCAATAATTGGCATTAGCATCTGCTGTGCGATACGCTTTCTGACCAGGAGACTTAGGGAGGATTTGTTCCTGTAAAGTACCCCTAGTTTGGCATAGGTCTTGGTTGTCAGGGTATCAATGTGCATCCCGAATGTTAAGTGGGAGTCAAGCCATAAGCCCAGGTATTTAAAACTAGTGACAGGTGTTAGGATGGTGTTAGCGTCGGTTCTAATCAGGAGCTCAGTCACTGGAAGCTTTACAAATTTAGTCTTGGTCCCAAATACCATTGTAACAGTCTTGTCAGTGTTTAAAAACAGGTTGTTTTGGGAAATCCAGTTTTCGAGTCTCAAAAAGTCAGACTGAAGTATGTGTTGAAGGTCAGAGAGGCTATGGCTGTGTGCATATAGGATTGTGTCATCTGCATACATGTGTATTGAGGCTTCCTTACAAGCTGTGGGAAGATCATTAATGAACACTGAGAAGAGTAGGGGCCCCAGAACAGAGCCTTGCGGGACACCACAGGTGATATCCAGGGGGTTGGAGTTAGAGCCTGAGATGGACACATGTTGGGATCTTCCTGATAGGTAGGACTGAAACCAGTTTAAAGCATGCTTCCCTATTCCAGAGCTCTGGAGTTTGTTAAGCAGGATAGCATGATCAACTGTGTCAAAAGCCTTTGCAAAATCTAGGAATACTGCACCAGTGAGTTGTCCCCGTTCCATTCCACACTGGATTTCATTGCAAACTTTTAGCAGGGTAGTTACGGTGGAGTGTTTGGGACGAAACCCAGATTGGAATTGGCCAGGGAAATTTGTCTTGGTGTAGAAATCGCTTAGTTGGGAGTGGACACATTTTTCCATGACATTGGATAGAATTGGGAGAAGTGAGATTGGCCTATAGTTTGAGACAGTGTTTTTGTCCCCACTTTTGAAGATTGGGACAACTCTGGCAGTTTTCCAGGTCTTAGGGATATGGCCTGCAGACAGGATAGAGTTGACTATGGAAGCAATTGGTTTGGCAATGGCTGGGGCACCAAGTCGTAGGAACCTAGATTGTAGTAAGTCAGGTCCACATTGGCTGCTTAGTTTTAGTTTGAGGAGCGCTTGTATAATCTCCTCTTCAGATACTGGGCCAAATTGAAAATTGTGGGCAGTGTTGGGAGGGGGTGGGACTGTAGGGATACTCCCAGGATGAGATTCAGGTTTGTGGTTTGGGCTGCGTTTCGCTAATAAGTTAGTGGCACACCCCACAAAGTAATCATTGAATGCATTTGCAATTTCAGTGGGGTTTGTCAGAGTAATATCCCCCTTAGTGATATTACTTGGTTGTTGATGGTTAGCAGGCTGGAATGTTGATAACCTTCCAGAAGTTAGCTGGGTTTGATGTATTTTGGTGGAGATTGTCAGAGTAATATTGTGCTTTTGCATGCCTTGTTTGCCTTGTGCACATGTTCCGCATGCATCTGAAGTGATTGAGATCCTTGGTAGTGCCAGTTACTTTGTAGCTTTTCCACAAGGCATCCCTGAACTGGTAGAGTGCTATAAGGTCAGGTGTAACCCATGGAAGGTGGGCCCCCCGTACCCATATTTTGCGTAGTGGAGCATGGGTATCGCAGAGTTTTAAGAACTCGGATTGGAAATAGTCGAGCGCAGAATCAGGGTCGGGAATTAAATCGATTCTGTGCCATGGGCAGTTGGTAAGGTCATCCAGAAACTGTTGTGGGTTAAAGTTTTTAAATGTTCTAGTGAGGAGAACTTTAGGGCTTGAATGGGGCGGTTTAATTTTCCTTACACAGTACACTATTGCATGGTCACTGAAAATATCAGGAAGGATGCCAGAGGATTGGATTCTGCTGGGGTTTGAGGAGAGAATCCAGTCTAGCGAGGAATGGTTAGAACTAGCAGCTCACTCTTCTCATTTATAGAATAAATGGAGCCAAGAAATTGGGTGATATCAGTCAAGGATTGTTGAGGGGCTTTAGGGGGGCGGTAGATGCCAGCAAGCAAGATGGGCTTAGAAAAGGGGAGGCAGATTTTGCCAACTAGAATTTCAAAAGAGGGTGGGCTTGGTGGGCAATTTAGCAGTGTAAATTGTAATGTGTCTGCAATATAAAATAACACCCCTCCTCCTCTCTTTGACCTATCTCTCCTAAAAATGGAGTATCCCTGAATGGCAATATTTGCATCAGGGGTTTTAGGGGATAGCCATGTTTCTGTAAGAACGATGGCTTTGGGATTATGCATAAGGCACCATGCCCTTAGTTCGTCCAGTTTGGGCAGCAGGCTCCGGATGTTTATATGGGCGACAGATAGCCCTTTTTGGAATTTAAAGGTGGAATTCTCAGGGGCATGGGACAGAGCTGAAATGGGAGGACCTGGGTTCAATATCACCTGCTAAAGAGAGTAATAGTATGAGTAGAAATTTGGGTAGTTGTTTGCAAGTTGTAGATTTGTGATGTTTGCCATTTGAGTGAGAGGTGGTTGGTGTGCTGGTTTTTAGAGTTAGAGTTCTCCACCAACATTCAGTAAATATATGGCTATGCTTGTGAAAATAGAATGCCCAACACTTGCATTCACTAGCACAGTAAGTGATTAATCAGATGCTGCAGCAGGGATAGGGCTACGATGTGTCCATAGACAGTGATAATATCCATAGAGCCAACCCTGCTAGCTACACTGTTTTTATATATACGGCTGTGCTAGTGAAAATACTGGTAATAACGCACTGTATTAAAACAACCTCATAACAGGGGATGATGACATGATAACACGTCCAACGCGCGTTTCCCTCCTACTATGGAGCTTCGTCAGGGACAATTTTGCATGGGAGGGGAAGCGGAAGCTATTTAAATGCTTAGGTCGTCATGGCGACACACAGACTCATCGCAATAGCGCATGCGCAAAGAGCGCCCGCTTAGCTGCTTAAATCACAGAGAATTACCTTCATTAACATGCCGATGACATAATTACTGAATGTCATATTGGTGCTGGGACCTTAAACAGACATTCTGACTGAAAAGATAGATAACGGAGATCGGCGCCAATCACGGGAGGTTACTGCGCATGCGCAGGGTAATAGACTCCTTTACGAACATTGCCAACCCTGCGCATGCTCGAATTCGCCCCAGTTGTCTATGCGCATGACAGGACTGTTGGCTCTTACAGCCAGTGAGTCCATGACACAGCGCATGCTTGCACTAACATAATATATCTTGCTAACTAGGGCTGCATTGCGCATGTGTGAGTAAACATAATTATTACTCCACATATCAATGTTGTTATTGCGCATGCCTAGAGTGATATAAAGATTAGGTGCCATGAGCAAGGTCCCATTGCCCTAAATGTATATTTATGCCAAAAACAGCAAGACAGTAAATGAACATAAATAAAGGTGGTGATAAATGTAGCATAACCCCTCCAATGGAATCATGTCACAAATACAGTGACAGGAAAATAAAATGAAATAAACGCTGAATGTTGAACACACAACAGATATAATATCACTAATTGTCATAATGTATGTTGTGTGATTGGTTGTTACACAAATCAATAAACCCATAACATAGTGAAAAATGGGCTTATCAGAAAGGTAATATAGTCAATAATTCTCAATAAAATTGAAAGTAATCTAATATATAGCAATACCATGGTTGTGATATCCAAGCTCTGTGGTAGAACTACTCTCAGATAAGTCAGCAGAGATGAGCATCAGATAAAGATGAATATCATGTACGAGTAGTAAAGGGTACTGGTGACAGCGTGAATGGGTGATCCGGAATGGAGTGGGCAAGACAGCTAGCAATCATGGAGATCAGATGAAAGGAGTGAATGTGAATCCTTCATTGAGTCCATATGGATTCCTGGTCTTCAGTTTATAAATCCACTCAGCCTCAATACATAGTAACATCTGGTCTACATTTCCACCTCTTGCTGGGCACCTAAGTTGATAGATGCCCATAACCTTGAGGCTGTTAACATCTCCATTGTGATAGTGCATTACGTGTCTGGCTACTGGTATTTCTGCAGCAAGTTTGATTTAATTAATATGTTCGAGTATGCGTCTACGCAATTGCCTTGTAGTCTTGCCCACATACCTTTTCCCACATTTACAAATGAGACGGTAAACGACGTTAGTTGTTCTACAATTAATAAAACTGTCGACACTAAAATGCTGTATGTTGTCATAGTTTTGGAACGTCTTAGTTGTAATTGCAAATTTACATGCCTTGCACCCCTGACACCGATACATCCCCTTAGTCGGGCTCAGCCAAGTCTCTACTCGGGCACGCTAATAATGGCTATGTACGAGTTTGTCATGTAGGTTTTTTGATCCCCTACTAGTGATATTAGGTCTGGGTCCAATAGCTTTAGCCAAATCACCGTCGGAAAGAAGAAGGTGCCAATGGCGGGCACAGATTCTTTTAATCGCCCACCATCTTTTATTGTAGGTACCGATGCATCTTATGATATTATCCTTACTTTTAGGTGTATTGGAGGACAAGAGAGAGACCCTATCACTATGTAATGTTCTGTGATAGGCGCGATTGAGTATCTTCATTTTATTCTCACGACTAAGGAACCGATCACGTAGTTCTTCGGACTGGAGAATAAATTGCTGAGTAGTGGAACAATTCCTGCGTAAACGCAAGTATTGTTCAGTCGGGATACCTGAAATGAGGCTGGCCGGATGTTGACTTTGTGCCAACAGCAAGCTGTTTGTAGCTGTACTCTTCTTAAACACTTTGGTTTGGATATTCCTGTCGCAATCGACATATATATCCAGGTCTAGGAATGTAATTGAAGTGTTGCTAAAAACAGTTGTTAGTCTCAAATTCAGGGTATTCTTGTTTAGAAGTTCAACAAACTCAAGCAAACAGTCTTGTGGGCCGTCCCATAGCAAGAGGATATCATCTATGTATCTGATCCATAGTGGGATATGGTCAGTATACATAGATAGTTCCTCTTTGAACACGTGGACATATTTCCACCAGCCCAGTTACAGATTCGCATATGTAGGGGCACATGCTGTGCCCATTGCTGTACCCTGGGTCTGATGGTAATAGATCCCATCAAATATAAAGTAGTTGTGAGTAAGCACGAAGCGGAGAAGGTCCAAAATAAACGTGTTATGTCTATTAAATCTACAGTCCATTGTAATAAGGAAATGATTCACAGCTTTTGGCTGATTATGTACTGTGCTAGTGATTACAATTGTTGATTATTCTGACTCACCTTGTCTGGTTGCACTTTGTTTAGCCTCCCAGGTTTCAGTTATAATTCTCTAGTGGAACTTTCATATATATGAGAGGCTAACTCTGCTGCATGTGTGCATATCATTTAATCTATTTTTAAGGTTTATTACATTTAGTGTTACGGTAATATATGTTTTAAGTACACTTATTAAAAGTTACATTTTACACTCACATAGTGTGCACATAAGTGAATTTTCTTTTGGAGCACAAACATCTTTGTACTCCTTTTGTTTCCCTGTTTACCTCTGTAACCCTGATCCAAAGAGAAGTTCTTTATCTGTCACTGCAATGTCCCATTGCTGCCCTTGGCTGTTCCGAAGAAATGCCGTCTTCTTAATCGTGGAAATGTGGGGATCCTGAGTGCTGAAGCTGGCGAAACTGTTGTAAAGCTCAAGTCCGTCATGAATATCCTGTTCGTGACCTCAATATCCCGGTTCAGCATGGAACTCCTCGTGGTAAGACGGCGTCCTCTGGTAACCGAGAAGTGGAATTCCTGCAAGGTGAACCTGCACAGCTGCTGCGCGTCGCTCCAATCAACATGTAAGGATATGCAACGAAAGATTGGTTGAACAGCAAAACCCAGGAAGAAGCACAAATCAACTCACCGGGTAAATTGAAAAATAAAAAACTTTTATTAAACTACATCTTTAAAAAACAAAAGACAGACTAAAGACTAAACAAGCGAACTCTCCCACGGCTACTTCAGGCTATACAGCCCTTTCTCAAGGATACCTGCTGGTGTGTAACCTGATTTAGCATGGGGCATCCCTGCGGGCTTTTGGGTCTGTAGGAACTTTATGAGTTTGGTATCATCTACCTTAGCCCTGAAAGCTCACCATTGCTGTCATGCTTTGCTATATTCTTGCCTCGTGTATGGGGCAAGAGTTCTCTGGCCCACATCGAATATGGGGAATAGCTCTACAGTAGGTAAGCTATGTTGTTGGTTAGACCGGCCTCTACCCAGTCCGATGGCCATGGCTCGGCACACCACTCCCCTATGAAATATGCTCTGAAGCTATGCGCCCCAGTTGTTTCAGTAAATAACTGAAGCTCTTGATTTATTTGGCTGTCTACCTTTTACCATTGAACCAGCTGAGGAACATGGTTAAAGATTCTTCCCATGGGTACATATGACTGTACAGGTGAAATTCAAAACTAAGCAGTGACTACAGATGTAACCAGATTCACAGCTGGGGTCCCTGCTGCTGAATTGGATGTCCGCTGTGTTATTCCATCAGTCTGGAATAGGGTTGCCAGGTGGCGTCTCCAAAAATACTGGACACAATGGTGAAAGGTGTGACACGCGACAGAATCGTTGGTAGGGAAGAAATTTTATTTACAAATTACCTGACTGTTAAATTATTTTTTCTAAATTTCACTCCAAGTATACACCAATTTGCACCAATTTATATGCTATTTCGTATAAAGTTTGGGGTGGAGTCTTGGGAGGGAGTGCTCCCTAAGATTATTTTAGGAAATAGAATATGAAATGGTGCAAATTTAAGCAAATTGACGCATGCTTGGAGTGAAATTTAGAACAAATGACGTAAGGTCAGATCAGTTATAAATAACATACATGCAGTCATAGAGGCCCATGGCGAGCAATACTGATCTTAATGCTCCTCTTCCCCAAATTCCAAGATTGTTGCACCCCTCCTCATCCTCTCACCTTCGCTCATCCCCTCTCTCTCCTCATCCTCTCACCCACCCATCCCCTCATCCTCTCTTCCCCTCTCCATCTCCTCTAAGCAAAGGGAGGTAGTTCCTCAGGCGTATGTATTGCTGCTGCGGCAGTCTGCAATAACCCCTTTGTCTTTACGCGCCGTGCTTCTCACTCGTTGCCCCTGCACCTCCTTTTCCTTGCTAGCTTGCTAGATTTTTACCAACAGGTTAATGGAAGGTAACTGCTACCTCATTAATCTAAACATTGGGGTATCATCACTGTCTAATATGCTCTCTACCTGTGACTCTAAGCTTTCGCTATCACTAGAACCCTGGGACACACACATTACATTTACAGCATTTATATACTCGCCTGATCCTGTCGATGGAAGATCTGGATGATAGTTCTGACCTCGTGATCTGGTGGGCCAAGGTTGCCCTGGATTTGCTGCTGCTGGAAGATTGGGTGAAATCAGGGGAAGCCAGTCATACGGGAGGGGCCCAAACTTGACCAGCCAAGGTAGAAGGGGTGGGCCTGGATGAGGTGGAGGGAATGGGCATGGTGATGGCCAGGGATGGTACAGGCGATGGTCATCTGTGGGGGCAGGTGGGACAATGGTCCCGAATGCGGGCCAGAAATCCATCCCCATTAGGGGGAGTTCCTGGGCTGGCTCTCTGGCACATGGGTCTGGGTCCTTCCAAGGAAGGTCATTGGGTGCCAGATGGAGAGGTGGGCAGAGCTAAACAGTGTGGAGTTGGGGCTACATACCAGGGACACCTAGGTTGCACTGTTGGTCCCTTCTTCCTGGGTGGCAATGCGAGTTATCCTGGGAGTGCTCCTGTATATCCGCCACTGGATACAGGCTTGCACCATGTGCTGGGAGCTGTTTTGTTGGCACTAGACCGGTATGGAAGCTGTGTCAGCTGGCACTCTCACGTGGTCACTGCTGCAGGAACTGGGCTGCTAATGGGTCGGTCGCTGGCTCCAGGGGATACGGCTGGGAGGTATCCTTGATCCGTGGAGGGGCTAGGAACCGCAGAGCATGCAGTCTGGTCAGCAAAATACGACATTGTTGGATCCATGAATTAGGAACATCAGCAAGGTTAGTAGTAAAAGATTTCTGGTACTCGTGGGGTGGGTGATCCTGGACTACCAGGTGTCCCCTGCCCATGTTTGGCCTGGAGTTTTTCGGTCTTGGCCTCTGCTAAACAGACATTTTAGGGCTTACACCAGGTTCAACTTGGCGGACAATTCTTTTTGAGTACATACCATTTACATCTGTACACCCCATGCAGTCCATTTCTGTGTGCAAAAAAAAATGTTTTGACACTGATAGAGACATTTCAGACTAGCAGATAAATGCGTGCAAGTGCAATTTACAATTAGATTTCTGTGTGCCAATTTTGGGCTAAAAAAAGCCATTGCAACACTAAGTACATAGACCCCATACTGTGTTGTGTATGTGTACAGCTTGCAAGTTTTAACCTCTCCATCTTCTTTCCTCCAAACTAGTTGTTGGTGAGTTGGTGATAGATAACTCTCTTTTCTCTCCTGATGTTGTCTTCCTTTCTCAACATTTCCTTGCTATTTTTTTGACAATGAAAATAGTATGTAATTACATTTCTGTGTGGTGCCTATTAGACTACGAGAATTTTTAAGTAGACCACGGTGAAATAAGCAGTAATAGAAACATGATTGTATCTTAGATTGCTTCTGGGCATATCAGCAGACCTGTCTGAGTAAGGGCGGGAAAGTAACATTGTGAAAGCTGTCATTTGTTATATTTTATGATATTTTATGACCTTCTGGCATTTAAATTTTGAATTACTGCTTTTTGTGTATAGTTATAATTAAATACCTAGCCATATTTTAACCCTATACAGTACATGGCACAGGGAGATTCCCAGGCACCTATCCCAGTTGTCACAATTGTTGAACCGATGACAAATTTTAGGATACTTACTAACATTTTACACATTCTTCTGGAGTCCTGTTTATGAATGTTTTAAAGGTGATGCTTTTCAACTTACCTAAAAGACTTTGTCTTAGTCATCAAAGTTTGTTGGCCCAAATGCAGGGTTATAGCCCCACCAAAAAGTCTTATTTGTAAGGTGCAAATATCAACATGGTACAGCTAAATATAAAGTCACCATAAGGATTCTTGCGCTTGCGCTGTCCTCTTTAAAAGATAATCAGCTTGCAGCAGTCCATGTAGGAGCCACTCCTCAAGATACTCCTATGAAAGAAAAACTCCCAAGTTAGTTTTTCAAAAGACAAAACAAACACACACAACCGCACCACAGATTAGTAAAAAGTGTATCACAAAATGTAATACAATTTGATAAAGGTCACTGTGACCAAAAGACAATAATCAATAAATAAAATGTACAAAACAAAAACACATAAAAATACACATATGAAGCATGTACTATGTATGGTAAATCACACCCTATAAATGCTAAACCAAAACATAACTTCAGTGAAGTAAACAACTAGATGAGTTAAAAATACATCCACTGAGGATGTCTAATAACTCCTAGAAAGAACAAACCCAATTGAGGGGAACGAAACTAAGTGGCAGCTGGGGCTCAGTGTGGACGCAATACTGTCCGGACAGATGAACACACGGCAGGATAACCTCTCTGCAATCACTTCCTAGGGATCTCGTTCCAGCCAAAGGGAGACTGCGCACAGCTGCCTCTCTTGACCCCTACCAGTTTCACAATCAATGCTTCATCAGGAGGTCCAGTCGAGTATCATCTTTGTCCAACGATGGTCATTTCTTGCTATATGTTCGGCCCACTGCCATTTTCATTTCTTCATCCTTGTGATGATGTCACTGACTTTCGTTTGCTTTCGAACCCATTCGTTATTTTTCTTGCCTCTTCAGGTAATACCCAACATACATCTCTCCATACTTCTTTAGTCTTCTGGAGCTTCTGAATTATATTTGCATTTAATACCCATATGTGGGCTTTCATACCCATATGTGGGCACAGGCAGAATACACTTTCAGCAAAGTGGAAGGTTCCCTTGAAAAATTGTCCTGTTTCTTCCAAATGCATAATATCCCTTCTTCATTCTCCTATTGATTTCATTTGACATGTTCCAATTCATTGATACTTGCTGACTAAGGTAGACATCGTTTTCACTTCTAGTGCACTTTAATTTATTTCAATTATTGTAGAGTTGACACTTTGCGGATCGTACAGTATATACTTGCTGATATTCATATAGAGGCCCAGCCTCTTACTTGCTTTTGACAATTTCTTTGATTTGTTGCTGGAGGTCTCCTGGACGTGTGACAAAAATAACCACTGAGGTGTGGAGAGAATAAAATGCTTTTTCATAATTGATGAATCCTTAGCTGAGTGGGAAATCACATTAATTAATTCTTGAAATTGAGATATCCTCTCCAGAGCTCTTAAATACTGTACCCTGCTTGATGCTGTTCCAAAGGCCTTCCAAATCCTTGCTAAATGTTGCTATTTGTCACTGTACTATTTCTGCCTATAATATATCTTTGGTATAGTATGGAGACTGGAAATGTATACCATACCAGCAAAGGGGCATGGACAATGCAGATAAGTACAGAAAAAGAAACAAATCGTCATCATTTTTAGAGTACAGATGTAGCATATGTTGTTATTCCCACTGGCATGTGAGCAAAGGTAAAATAAACCCTAGCCATGCCCTCTTCTCGCTTGTGGCTGATTCAAAACACTAGCCACTTCTCCCTCTGGTGCATTTGGTATGTCCTGCTGCAATGCGCCAACAAGAGTTATGACGTTGTCTACCTCTTTACAACTATTGTTGTAATATTTAGTTAAATATACAGTTTATCTGAAATGCTTCCACCATGGCACATTGTGGATCGGGTAGACAGATTGTTGGGAGGGGCTGGGATTGACCCGGCGGTCTTGGTACATGTTGACACCAATGACAAAGTTAGAGAAAGATGGAGGGTCCTAAAAATGATTTCAGGGATCTAGGCCAAAAGCTTAAGGCAAGGACCTCCAAGGTAGTATTTTCTGAAATACTACCAGTGCCTTGCGCTACCGCAGGGAGACAGTCAGAGATTAAGGAGGTTAATGCATGGCTAAGAAAGTGGTGTAGGAAGGAGGGGTTTGGGTTTTAGAGCACTGGGACTCCTTTTCTGAGAGGTGCCCTCTTTATTCTAGGGACGGATTGCACCTCAATGAAGTGGGATCTGTGCTAGGGGGGAGAATGCTAAAAAGGTTGGAGGAGATTTTAAACTAGGATAGAGGGGGGAGGGGAATGAAACAGATAAACTAAATAGAATAGATGAAGAAACAAGGGGTTATTGAAGCAGAATGGAGGCAAGTGCGAGTTTCACAAGCGGAGAAACACTCCTAGTAAATACAGATAATACTAGAAAACTTCTAAAGGCTAAGCCAAGTTGGCGCAGGAAGGAAGGAAAAGATAAGATAATAGTACAGGCTGAAAAAAAACTAAATGCATGCTTGCTAATGCAAGAAGCCTGACAGATAAAATGGGGGAGCTTGAATTAAAAGCTGCAATGGAGCAGTATGATATCATAGGCATTACTGAAACATGGTGGGATGAAACTCATGACTGGGCAGTTCATTTAGAGGGTTTTCAATTTTTTGGAAGGATCAAGCAAATAGAAGAGGAGGTGGAGTATGCTTATATGTTAAACTGGATCTTAAACCTATTATAAGGAAAGATGTTTATGAAGGGAATGATGAAAATGTAGAGACCTTGTGGATAGAAATTAGCAGTGGAGGTAGAAGTATAAAGAAAATATTTATAGGGATATGCTATAAACCACCAAATATCTGTGAGATTGAGGAAGCTAAAATACTTTTGCAAATGGAGAAGTCATCAAAACTAGGTCATGTTTGCTTAATGGGTGATTTTAATTATCCTGACAAAGACTGGGGCAATGAGATTAGCATTACATCAAAAGGAAACAAGTTTTTGTGGGGTGCTTAAAGTCAATTATATGACCCAAATTATTGAGGAACCAACCAGGAGAGGGGCAATACTGGATTTGGTAATATCAAACAATTTAGAAGTAATAGCAAATATTCAAGCCCTGGAACATTTGGGTAATAGGGATCATAACATGGTCTCATTTGAAACAAATGATCAAAAAACAGATTACTTAGGTTCAACAAAGACCTTAAACTTTAGAAAGGCAGATTTTAATAATCTGAGGACTAATCTACAAGGAATACATTGGGATATGTTTTTGCAGAGAAAAATGTAGAAGATAAATGGGCAGCCTTTAAAACATTGTGAGAAAAGCACACTCATCAGTGTATATATACCCTTGGGTAATAAGTATAAAAGAAATGTCAAAACCAATGTGGCTAAATAAACAGGTAGGGGAGGAAATGGACAAGAAGAGGCAGGCATTTAGATTCTTTAAGTCAGAAGGGACGGAGGCATCGTATCAGAATTATAAGGATTGAAACAAAAATTGCAAAGGGGAATCAAATGAGCAAAAATGGATAATGAAAAAAGGATTGCAATAGAAAGTAAGGTCAACCCTAAAAAGTTCTTTAAGTACCTTAATAACAAAAAAATTAGAAAAGAAAATATAACACCCTTTTAGTGTGAGATGGGCAGGCAGAGTATTGGCGATAAGGGAAAAGCAGAGGTTTTAAACAAATTCTTTGTCTCTGTGTTTACCAGGGAAGAATCAATTTCAATTGTAGTGCCACAGGAGGAAGCCACAACCTCCATATTAATGAACAATTGGTTAACTGCGGAAGAAGTTCATAGGCAGTTTGAAAAAATTAAAGTAAATAAGGCACCTGGCCCCGATGGCATACATCCAAGAGTTCTCAAGGAGTTAAGCTCAGTTATAGCAAAACCATTATATTTAATATTCAAGGACTCAAAAACAAAATTATTAGTAATAGTCAGCATGGATTTATGAAGGATAGATCATGCCAAACTAACCTTATTTGTTTCTTTGAGGAAGTAAGTAGGATTTTATACCAAAGGCTTTTGATACGGTGCCACACAAGAGGTTGGTGTACAAAATAAAGTAAATTGGACTCAGTAAACATATATGCACCTGGATTGAAAACTGGTTGAAGGATAAACAACAGAGGGTTGTCATAAATGGAACTTTTTCAAGTTGGGCTAGGGTCGTGAGTTGAGTACCTCAGGGATTGGTACTGGGACCCCTGCTTTTTAACTTGTTATTAATGACATTGAGTTTGGCATTGAGAGCAAAGTCTCCATCTTTGCTGATGATACTAAATTGTGTAAGGTAGTAGAATCAGAGCAGGATGTCATTTCTCTCCAGATGGACTTGGAGAGACTGGAAACTTGGGCAGGTAAATAGCAGATGAGGTGTAATAGAGATAAATGCAAGGTTATGCATTTGAGAAGCAAGAATAAACAGGCGACATACAAATTAAATGGGGATAAATTGGGGGAATCCTTGATGGAGAAGGATTTAGGAGTGCTGGCAGACAGAAGTTTTAGCAATAGTGCCCAAAGTCATGCAGTAGCTGCAAAGGCAAACAAGATCTTATCTTGCATTAAACGGGCAATGGGTGGAAGGGAAGTAAACATAATTATACCCCTTTACAAGTAAGACCACACCTTGAATATGGAGCACAATTTTGGGCACCACTCCTTGGAAAATACATTATGGAACTAGAGAGAGTGCAGAGAAGAGCCACCAAATTAATAAAGGGGATGGACAATCTAACTTATGAGGAGAGGCTAGCTAAACTAGATTTATTTACATTAGAAAAGAGGTGTCTAAGAGGGGATATGATAACTATATGCAAATATATTCGGGGACAATACAGGGAGCTTTCAAAAGAACTATTCATCCCACGGGCAGTACAAAGGACACAGGGTCATCCCTTTAGGTTGGAGGAAAGGAGATTTCACCAGCAACAAAGGAAAGGGTTCTTTACAGTAAGGGCAATTAAAATGTGAAATTCATTACCCATGGAGACTGTGATGGCAGATACAATAGATTTGTTCAAAAAAGGTTGGACATCTTTTTAGAAAGGAAAGGTATACAGGGATATACCAAATAAGAAAACATGGGAAGAATGTTGATCCAGGGAATAATCCGATTGTCAATTCTTGGAGTCAGGAAGGAATTTATTTTTCCCCTTATGAGATATCATTGGATGATATGACACTGGGGTTTTTTGTTTGCTTTCCTCTGGATCAATAAGGAAGTATACATATGTCCATCAAGTTCAACCTATACTAAATTTAGACAACAGATACTTTATTCTATATCTGTACTTCCAGTCTCTACAAGTCCTTCTGGAGAGAAATGACATCTTGCTCTTATTCTACAACCTTACACAATTTAGTATCATCGGCAAAGATGGAGATTTTGCTCTCGATGCCAACCTCAATGTCAGTAATAAACAATTTAAAAAGCAGGGGTCCCAGTACCGATCCCTGAGGTATTCCACTCACGACCCTAGCCCAACCTGAAAAAGTTCAATTTATGACAACCCTCTGTTGTCTATCCTTCAGCCAGTTTTCAATCCAGGTGCATATATTTTTTACTGAGTCCAATTTGCTTTATTTTGTACACCAACCTCTTGTGTGGAACCGTATCAAAAGCCTTTAATATAAAATCCTACTTACCTCCTCAAAGAAACAAATAAGGTTAGTTTGGCATGATCTATCCTTCATAAATCCATGCTGACTATTACTAATAATTTTGTTTTTCATTAGGTATTCCTGAATATTATCCCATATTAAACCTTCAAGTCATTTCCCCATTATTGAAGTCAGGCTTACAGGTCTGTAATTCCCCGGTTGTGATCTAGCTCCCTTTTTAATTATAGGCACCACATCTGCTTTATGCCAATCTTGTGTACTGAGCCTGTGGAAATGGGGTCCTTGAATATTAAATGTAATGGTTTGGCAACTTAATTCCTTGAGAACGCTTGGATGTATGCCATTGGGGCCAGGTGCCTTATTTACTTACATTTTTTCAAACCGCCTATGAACTTCTGCCGCAGTTAATCAATTGTTCATTAATCTGTCTGCCGATCTCACACTGAAAGGGTCCTATATTTTCTTTTCTCATTTTTTATTAAGGTACTTAAAGAACTTTTTAGGGTTGATCTTACTTCCTATTGCAATCCTTTTTTCATTATCTATTTTTGCTCATTTGATCCCCCTTTGCAATTTTTGTTACATTCCTTATAATTCTGATACGATGCCTCCATCCCTTCTGACTTAAAGAATCTAAATGTCTGCCTCTTCTTTTCCATTTCCTCCCCTATCTTTTCAACCTCATCTACTTTGTAACTATGTAACTATGTAACCCTTTCCCTCATTGTAACTATGTGTTTGTAACCATGTACTGTATTTTTCATTATAACTCTGTGACCAGGACATATTTGAAAACAAGAGGCAACTCTCAATGTTTTACTTCCTGGTAAAACAGTTTATAAATAAATAATAAATATGAAAGTTCCAATATTGTTTTGGGAGAGATTGTGTATATTGCATGATTATTTGTTAAATAAGATATCTGAACAATACTTTAGAAGCTGTAATAAAAATCAACCTTTTTCTTTGATTGAATTCTCTCACTAAATGAAGGTTTAAAGAAAAGCTGGTTGATATAAATTTGTTTTAAACAAAGGTATGCTATCTCTTATATAAATATATAATGCTTGAGTCAAATTAATTTGTTTCTGAATCAATATTAAGAAAATTTATTGGCAGCTTTTAATTAAAATAAATCATTCAAAAACTATTTGCAGCTGGTTTGAATTAGAATCCATTTGTTATAATAAAAAGCGATTGGCCTGGGTGTGCATATATTTATTTTGCCATCAAGTATTGAAGTAAATAAAAGGGTATTAGTGTCACTACTTATATTTCACATCCTGTGGAAATGGATGATGATGAAGATATTGTATAGAATAGATCATATAAGATCAATAGATCATATAAGGATTGCAGTGCATACATCAGGCTTCCCTTACGGTTCGCATTTGTGCATCATATTTTGTTGTAACCTGGAACTCTTGGAATTGCTTAAATTGCCACGTTCAAAATGTCATAAGCCATTAAATCAGGGCTACAAACTACTGAAACATTCATTTAAAGCAGAAAAACATGTGAAATCTTATATGTTTTTTTTAATAAATCAATTTTGTAGTAATAGATAACATTGCATTAAAAAAAATAATATATATATATATTATTCAACTTTTAATGCCAATTTTAAAGGAGGTTTAAAGTATCCTTTGATTTCTATAGCAGATCTTAACACACCTCCCCAGCAGTGCAAGATCTTTCCAACACTTTCCAATTTGTTATAATTTGTTGTCAATGTTCCCAGCAGTTTGTGCGGTAAACTGTAACAATATATAATGTTACCTTAGATATATATATGGATACATTGTTGCTGCTGAGTTACACTGACTGAAGCAGCCATTATGTTAGACACACAATCAGGATTTTGACAGATTTATAACAGGAGCTCCAAACAATTGCCAGCTTCGTTACGAATGTAGAATTTATACATTGTCACATGCTTTACATATAAAAATAAGGAAGAAGAAAAATAGCGGGGGTTGCAGTATTGCTGCATTAAACCGTTAACCTTGTTACCCAATGTCTAGCTTTGTTTGCTACTAGACATTACTATGGGAATGAAAGAGCCCAGGGATAAGATTTGATTGGAAATGACATGATATGATGCAATTTATGGCTGTCAGGAACAATCCAGTCATCCAAATCACTATTTCAACAAGTCTTTGTTTGCATTGGAAAGCCAAAAGAGGAAAACAAGAAGTTATGAATTATGGCCGGCGTGGCTTTGACATGAACTTTTAAGATTCAAGATATAGAGGCATGATCATTACTCTGCAGATTCTTTTTACTGTTCAGTTTAATGGAAGGAAGACATACTGAATTTCTCAAAGGTGGTCAAACCCCGAAGCATGAAAAGTGTCATTACGTGTATGAGACTACAATCAGAATGAAATGATTGTGCTTCCCTTTGACCTCTTCTGCTGCTGGAAGATTACCTTGCCAGCCCCTCTGGCAGTACATGGGGCGATTACTGTGACCAAGACAATGTTAGAACAACCTTTAGTAATAATAACACAAGTGGTATTTTATATTTGAATATTATAATTTTCTAACTTTTGATTTAATTATGAGGAAATATGTTTTCATTTAAAGCAGCAATCTACATGGCCATTGTTCTATCTTATATTGTAATACTACATTTGCATTCAGGACACTCACTGTACACAGTATTTCTTAAAATTACTCCTTTCTATAACCTTAGTGGAGACGTGATTTTTTTTGTTATGGAAACACACGAACCAGATGCAATTTGCCTTTTTGTGGGAAAGTTTGGCTTAGCAAATATGAAGACATTTGCACAACCCTGGCCCCATGAACTTAGGTCCTATGATCATTTTATACTGCCATTTTAACGCAATTCTGGAAAAAGTAACACAATGTCATGGTCACTGGCAAAAATGTTGCATTGTCAACTTTGTTTTGCAAAAATGGCCTTTTCTACTGCACTGTATGACCTTTTTTCCTTCCAATAGACGTTGCTCAATGCATTTACAATACATACAGTCGTTTAAAAGCCTAGTAGCTGCATAGATTCTTTGTAGGTTGTGAAGAATGTGAAATCAAATGTATGCATTTATTGATTATAAGCATAGTCCTTGACACAGCTTTGGACATCACTCTTGCTGCCAAATTGACTTCGGCACGTTTTTAATGTATTGTAGTATATTTCAGTATGCATTTCATGCATGAAACATGCTGTATCTATTTAATTTATATTGTATGTGTGTGTGTATGTATATATATATATATATATAGCAACTGTAAATATTCCTGTATATTCATTTGCATGTCTTAGACAGGTCTGCAACCCTGTCTTTCACCATTATCACCCAGCACACAGCACTTCCACTGCAGCAAGGGATTCTGGGAAATGACATGCAAATGAGCACACAGTGCCACTTTTTGCTTCAAATAACATTTTAAACATGGTTCTCTATAGGCTTAAGCTTGCTGCATGGTCACAGCTTTGAGCACAGGCAGGGTTAAGATGCATAGCCAGAAAACCCACCCACAGACAGGTTTTTTTTTTTTTTTCCTCGCGAGAGGGTACACCCTCTCGCTCATCGGATCCCAGTCCACTTCAGTGGATAGGGAGCTTGCCCTTGGACTGTCCAACCGAAGTCAGACCCGCCCTCAGTGCCCAGTTTCCCTGGAGGTTTCAGCCCGAAAGCCTAGGTCTCCAGGGACATTGATGCCTTCCTCCGTTAGGATTCAGGACATCCGTCTCTTCCGCCCTCTGGCCCGAGGCCCGCAAGGGAGTTCACATCATATCCCCTCTTTCGAGGGTTGTGCGTGTGCACCCCAGCTCCGAAGGGCTGGTTGTTCGAATGCCATCCCCCCTTAGCCCGAAGGCTCAGGGGTTCTGTGGTCCGGGTCCTGGACACCACCTCTCAACGAGCTAGAGGGCCAAATGCTTGCCACAGACCTTTCCTACTGTAGCCCCATGTAGGATAGTACTGCATTTGGTCATAGCTGTGCAGGTCGAGAGGAGCACTCATCTCGCCTTGATCTTAGCCAAAAGGCAGAGAAGCGATCTGATTTTTATTTGCCTTCACCTGACACTGAGTTATGCTTTTGATTTTAGATCTTTAACTCAATATTAGAGAAGCGGAACTGCCCCCTGGAGACCAAGATACCATCTCTTAGAGTGCACGCACACATGCCCGTGTGAGTGTTTTATATTCCAACTATATATATCCCTACCCTGATTCTATTTCTGATAGTATCATCGATTGCTTATATACTCTGTTCACATTTATATGTATTTATTCCGAGGGTGAGACCACACCAAAGAAGAAGGAGAAGAAGAACGCAGACGCAAAGCGGCGAAAGAATCTAGAAGAAAGAAAAAGAAGCCCTAAAGATACCTTGATGCGACAGCATTTGCACAAGGCCGTGTGAGTGTTAAAAATTTACACCTAGAAATCCCATTACATTTACTCAGAGTATTGTACACCTATTTCAGGTTATATTCCACCCTTCCACTAGTGCTCCCCAATCCCTTTCTCTTGTCTCCGGTTATTCCCTGCCTTGTGCCCTGCCTGCCTTGTTCCTGATCTCTCTGCCGCCTGACCCTGCTTCTTTCACTGGACTCCGCATCTCTCCAACTCTACCCGGCTTACGTACGGCCATCCTGATCTCTACAGCCCTTACCTTGGCTACCCTCACAACGACTACTCTCCACTCTCCAATCCTGACCCTGGCAAAGTACCCCAACGATCCGCTACTCTCCAATCCAGACCCGGCAAGTATAATGACTACTCTACCTTCTGTGCACCTGACCCGGCTTGCAAGACTAATCTATATTCTAGGTGCGCCCGTGTGGCTCTGGGTTGGCGTTTCTCAATTCCCTACCTCAGCACCACGGTCGCGCTTCGTTTGTGGTGAGCTACGTGTTACACCTATTAGGTGTCTGCCTGTGGGGCCCTTTATCCGTAGCTCCTCCGGGAGATGCCCCTTGAGTTCGAAGGTCCCTTTGGGAGTGTCACTCCCTTGGATTTTCTTCGGTCTCCTCGCCCGCTGGGTGATCAGTAGTGGGCTCGGGGGTAGATGCAGAGTTATCATTTGATTGGTCTGGCTCACCATCTAGTGGTGTAGCCAGTATTTTGGGTTCATCATCTCCTATCTGGGGAATGGGAAGCAGATGATTTCGGTGCCAGACCTTTACCCGGCCCTCAGTGTCTTTGATACGATAGACCGGGAGGCCCGTAATCTGTGACTCGTAGACACCGTCGCTCCATCGGTCAGCAAGTTTATATTTTCCAGGGACTCCAAAAATTACAGAGCAGCACCGTGTCCCCAGGACGAATCTCCCGATGCTTGACCTTATGATCATATCGCCTTTTGTTGTCAGCATTAAGTTTAGCAGCAGACTTCTCAGCTTGTTTGAAATGGGTGGCATTGTGTATCCCATCCGTTGAAGCCCAAAGACGTACATCTATTGGCAGTAGGGGAGAATCCAGTTGATTCGTGGCAGGTACAGTTGTACACGTGTACCAAGGCCTCCACATGTTGGCTCCATTCAGTCTTCTGAGCACCCTACAGGGTTCCTAACATATCCAACAATGTCCTGTTGAACCGTTCTGGCAACGCATCTCCTTCAGGATGGTACAGAGTCGTCCAGGATTTGGCAATGTTCAGCATTTTGAGCAATTCCCGGATCAGAGTGCTCTTGAAATCCCGGCCTTGATCGGAGTGAAGATGGTTTGGGAGACCGTAGTGTATGAAGTACTTCTCCCACAGGATTTTTGCCACAGTGATGGCTTTCTGGTCTTTAGTGGTGAAGGCCTGGACGTACCGTGTGTAATGGTCCGTGATGACCAACACGTTGAATATTCCTCTGGTATCAGGCTCAATGCACAAGAAGTCCATGCACACTAAGTCCATAGGCCCAGAACTTTTCAGATGGGCCACAGGTGCGGCTCGGGTCGGGAGAGTATTGCGCTGTATTGTAACGCGTAGCTCACCACAAACGAAACGCGACCGCAGTGCTGAGGTAAAGAATTGGTTAACGCCGATCCACAGCCACGCGGGCACGCCTAGGATAAAGAGTTGTCGTTCAAGCCAGGGTTATAGATTGGAGATTAGTGTTAGTTCTTGCCAGGTCTGGAATGGAGAGTTGCGGATTGTCGGAGTGCGTAGTCAAGTTCAGGGTTGGAGAATATCGGATAGTCAGGGTATGTAGCCAGGTTCAGGATAGGAGAGTATCGGATCATTGGAGTACTTAGCCAAGATCAGGACTGGAGACAGGAGAATGGTCGTACGAAGCCGGATCAGGAGAGCAGAGGTGTGAAATCCAAAAGACAAGCTAGGTAGGCAACAAGAGGTTAAACAGCAAGGCAAGGCAAGGTCACAGGTACTGGAATGCAGCAAGGCACGGCGTCATACTAGACTATGCTCAGCAAGGATTGAGAGCAGACTGAAGGTATATAAAGACAGAGCCTCCAATAGCCAGCCAGGGCGGAACCAGGACGTAAGCCCTGATAGGCTGTTGGTGCACACAGGTGTGCCCTATAACACAGCCTAATTGGGGATGGGAGCGGAACTGCTCGTGTGCCGACCCGCGCGTGTCACGGAGGTCAGGGGGCGAAGCTTGGAGCGCGCGTCACTCCCAAGCTGATACTGAGCGTCTTTAGAGCAAGAGGGGGTGGGACCAATCACGCGCCGACCCGCGCGTGTCACAGGGGTCCGGGGGCAGAGCCGAGAGCGGGCATCACTCCCACGCCGGTCCTCTCTATCACCTGAGCGGGGGCGGGGCTTAGACCGTGTGTAAGCAGGGAGGCTGGCCGAACGCACCTGTCGTGCATCAGAGCGGGAGGCGGGGTCAGAATCCGCGGACAGGGAATCAGGCAACGCAAGTTCCACGTGCGCTTACTGGGACCACGAGACCGCGCATCCTGAGTGTCCGTCACGGAAGGCTTGTTGGTGTTAGGAGATGGTTTGCGATTGCCAGGATGGCGAATCCTCACAGTACCCCCCCCCCCCCTTTAGGAGCGACCTCTGAGCGACTCCCCGATGGCTTCTCAGGAAATTTGGCGTGGAACATACGAACCAGTTTGGCTCTGTGAACTCGGTGACGCGGAATCCAGGACCTCTCCTCCGGGCCGAAACCTCTCCAATGCACCAGATATTGCAGCGAACCTCTGGAGATCATAGAGTCAAGGATAGATTGGATCTCGTATTCGGGTTGTCCTTGAACCATGAGGGGAGAGGTGGGGGCCACTGGAACTGAAAAGGCATTCTGGACCACCGGTTGAGAAGAGAAACATGAAATACAGAGGGGATCTTCATGGAAGGCGGGAGAGCGAGACGGTATGCCACCGGATTGATCCTTTCGGAAATAGCAAAGGGTCCAAGAAATCTAGGCGCGAACTTCATAGAGGGTACCTTCAGCCTGATGTTCCTGGATGACAACCAGACCTTGTCGCCAGATTTAAGGTCCAGAGCAGGTCTGCGGTGGTGATCTGCCTGTTTCTTTTGCCTATTGCCTTTTGCCTATTGACTGCTTGCCTGATGTTGACCTGGATCTTTTTCCGCCGCTTAGACCCCTGAGGAAGGTATAACAAGAGGAAGAGTGGAAGGGTTGAATCCGTAATTTACGAAGAACAGAGACTCCAGGGTAGAACTGCTTTGAGCGTTATTATGGGCGAATTCTGCCCAGGGTAAGAGTTCAGCCCAGTCATTGTGGGAATCCAACATAAAACAACGTAGATACTGTTCAAGGGACTGGTTGGTCCTCTCCGTTTGACCATTGGTCTGTGGGTGGTATCCTGATGAGAAATGGAGGGCGATACCTAACTGGAGACAAAACGAGCACCAGAAGCGAGAAATAAATTGCGATCCTCTATCTGAAACAATTACCAAGAGTACTCCATGTAACCGAAAGATCTCCCTGGTGTAGATGTCAGCTAATCTGGGAGAATTGGGCAGACCCTTGAGGGGTATGACGGTCTACTACAACAAGAATCGTGTCCATACCCTTGGAACTAGGCAAGTCCACAATGAAATCCATAGACAAATGTGTCCATGGCCGATCCGGAACAGGTAGAGGTTGGAGGAGACATGCAGGAGGTATCATGGGTGTTTTAGCCGTGACACACGTAGGGCATGCATCTACAAACTTTTTATGTCCTTTTGCATTCCTGGCCACCAAAAGGTGCGAGAGATGAGATCCAAGGTCCTTTTGGTGCCGGAGTGGCCTGCAGATTTGGACAAATTACTCCATTCAAGGACCTTCTTACAGTGTAGGGGTGAAGTGAAGAGACGATCCTGCGGAGGCGAGATGCCACGAGGGATGTGGCTTTGTTGACGGACAATGTCTTTGAGCGCTCCAAATGATGTGGCAGAGAGAATACATTTGGGTGGTAAAATGGGTTTTTGTTGATCCTCAGTCTTGTCGTCCAGTGAAAATTGTCGAGAAAGAGCGTCAGCTTTAATATTCTTGGATCCGGGAAGGTAGGAAATTATGAAATTAAACCTGGAGAAAAACAGTGACCATCTGGCTTGATGAGCTCCCAGGCGGCGTGCGCCTTCAATATAAAGGACATCTTTGACCTTCGAGGGATCCAAGGTGAGGCCGGTATCAGAAATGATGTAGCCCAGAAAAATGGTGGATATTTGATGAAAATTACATTTTTCCAGTTTAGCAAAAAGTTTGCTCTGGCGTAAGCAATGGAGCTCCTGTTTCACATGAGAGATGTGTTCCTGCCTGGATTTAGAGAAAATCAAAATGTCATCAAGATACATGGTTACAAAGGAGTTGAGGAGGTCTCTGAAAACTTCATTTACAAAATCCTGAAATACAGCTGGGGCATAGCACAGACCAAAAGGCATGACCAAGTACTCATAATGTCCATCTCTGGTGTTTAAAGCCATCTTCTATTCATCACACTGACGGATCCTGACAAGATTATAGGCCCCACGTAAATCCAAATTAGAACAAAAAACTAGCTCCTTGTAATCTATCAAACAGTTCGGAAATGAGGGGCAAGGGATAGCATTTTTGACGGTGATTTTGTTAAGGGACCGGTAGTCTATGCAAGGGTGTAAGGACCTGTCCTTCTTCTTCACAAAGAAAAACCCTGCGCCCGCAGGAGAGGTGGATTTGCGTATAAACCCCTTCTGTAAATTCACTGCAAAATATTCCTTCATTGCCCTGGTCTCAGGCATAGACGATGGATAGAAAGTCCCTCTGGGAGGTGAAGTGCCTGGAAGCTGATCGATGGGACAATCGAACGGGCAGTGAGGGGGAAGAATCTCCGATCTGACCTTATCGAAGATGTCCCGAAACTCAGCATACTCGTCTGGCAATTGTACCTTCTTCTTCTCCTCAGACACGGTGGTACCCCCGATGCTACTTGCTTCCAGAATGCAGTTTTTATGGCAAAAGGCGCTCCATTGGATGGGTTTCTTGTTGAGCCAAGCATACCGAGGGTTGTGAATCTGTAGCCAGGGTAGCCGAGGATCACGCTGATGGAAGGGGTGAAAAATGGGCTGCTGAAGGGTGGGGTGTGCGTGAAAAACGGGCTGCTGCAGGGGGGTGTGGGAGTGAAAAATGGGATGCTGCAGGGGGGGAGTGAAAAACGGGCTGCTGCAGGGGGGGGTGGGAGTGAAAAACAGGCTGCTGCAGGGGGGGTGGGAGTGAAAAACGGGCTGCTGCAGGGGGGGGGGTGGGTGTGAAAAACGGGCTGCTGCATGGGTGGGGTGGGGGGAATGGGTGTGAAAAACCGGCTGCTGCAGGAGTGTGTGGGGGGGGGGGGGGGTGTAAAAACGGGCTGCTGCAGGGGTGGGGGTGGGTGTAAAAAACAGGCTGCTGCAGGGGTGGGGGTGTAAAACAGGCTGCTGGTGGGGGGGGGGGGGGCAAACGGGCTGCTGTGGGGTGGGGCAAACGGAGTTGTGTGGTGGCAGAGAAGGGGTAGGGGAGAAGGGGTGGGGAGAGAAGGGGGAGAGGGGAAAGAGAGGGGGGAGAAGGGAGAGAGAGGGAGGAGAAGGTAGAGAGAGGGGGGAGAATGGAGGGAGAGGGGGGAGAAGGGAGAGAGGGGGGGCAGAATGGAGAGAGGGGGGAGAAGGGAAAGAGGGGGGGAGAAGGTAAAGAGGGGGGAGAGAGAAGGCAGAAGGGAGAGATGGGGGAGAAGGGAGAGAGAGGGGGCAGAAGGGAGAGAGAGGGGGGGAGAAGGGAGAGAGTGGGGGGTGAAGGGAGAGGGAGGGGGGATTTATGAGGAGGGGAGGGGTGAGGTATGAGGAGGGGGAGATGTAATGTTTTTTTCTGTATCACAATAAGAAAACAGTTAAGTAAAAGCTGCGCGCTAAAAGATATTTTTTCGTGGTAGGTACACTATGGGTTTGGGGGGGGGGGGTCCTGCTCCTTTTATTTGTCCCGAGCCCCATGATTTCTGTTGGCGGCCCTGTGGCTGATGTGAGGTGCAGGTAATTTGGACAAGAATGCGAAATGGGTTGTCAGTAGAAATAGGGGAGAGAAAAATCGTTCCCCATGAGACTCCCCCGGGTCTCATGGGAACTTTTCGTTTCCCGACTTTTGGGGACAAAAATAGGCAAAATGTCCAGGAACACCGCAGTAAAGACACAGGCCAGTGTTTTTGCCTCACATGTATGCAGTGGGAACATCGGCGGCAATGCTGTTCTACCGATTCTCTCATCTTCGGCCAGAAGAATCTGTCTCGGACCAGCCCATAAGTCTTCTCCACTCCGAGATGCCCATATTTGTCATGTAGGGATCTCAACACCATATGCTGCAAGTTCCGAGGTAGGACCAATTGTCGTCTATCTGGGTGGTTGTGATAGTGTACCACTCGATAGAGTAAACAATTGTCGATTTCGAATTTGTCTGCTTCCCGCATCAGCAAAGCAGCCATGTCTCTAAGAGCACATTTAAGGAGTGCCAGATTCTTTCTTTGAACCGCGTGCCGGATGATGCCGATTACCGGGTCTTTTATTTGGTAATCCACCAGATCCACTGTATTAATTTGTAGTGATTTATATTAATCCCGGCGGGAATAGCCTGCGACTGGCATCCTAAGGAGTCTGCGACCCGTACTTCCAAAAAGGCCACTCGGTCATTGATAATGGTAGCAGTACTGCACATAGCTCGCATCCCTGATCCCGGGATCTCCTCCCATTGGTCATCATCTGGAGTAGCACCTAGTCCTGGTCGGGATAGGGCATCGGCTCCGATGTTCAAGGGGCCCAGTTTATACTTCAGAGTGAAGTTGTAGTTGGATAGCGCGGCCAACCATCGATGGCCGGAAGCATCCAGCTTGGCGGTTGTCAAAATGTAAGTGAGTGAATTATTATCTGTTCTTACTTCGAAAGTGACCCCATAGAGGTAATTATGGAGTTTGTCCACGATTGCCAATTTGAGAGTGAGAAACTCCAATTTGTGCACAGGGTAGTTCTGTTCACTGGGAGTCAGACTTCGGCTGACATAGGCTACCGGCCAAAGACCCTCTGGGTGTTTCTGATCTAGGACTTCCCCTTGTCCATTGAGACTGGCGTCCATGTGCAGGACATAGGACTGTTCTGGGTCAGCATAGGCAAGAACCGGTGCTTTGGTCAGACTTTTCTTCAGGGTCCCTAAAGCCCGTTCACACTCTGGCATCCGAACGGCTGACGGGCCGAGGTGGCCTTTTCCCCTGTGTCTTCGGGATATTGAGAGGCTTGGCTCTGCTGGAGTATCCCTCCACAAACCGACGGTATTAGCTACAGAAGCCAAGGAATGATCGTAGCTCCATGACATTTTCAGGACGAGGCCAATTCATCACTGCTTCTACTTTGGCCGGATCCGTGGCGATTCCTTTGGCAGACACGATGTGTCCCACATAGGTCACCGAGGTGTGACAGAACCGACACTTCTTTACCAAGACGGTCCAGCACCTTAAGCAGCCGTTCTTCATGCTCTTCCAAAGTCTTTCCAAAGACAATAATATCGTCCAAGTAGACTAAACACTCCCGCGGGTTCATGTCGCCAATAGTTTTCTCCATCAGCCGCTGGAAGGTGGCAGGTGCTCCACATCTGCCCTGGGGCATGGCGTAAATTGATAGAACCCCAGGGAGCAGACGAAGGCTGTCTTCTCCTGGTCCGCTTCACTCATTGGTACCTGGTAGTACCCAGATCGTAAGTCGAGATCACTGAACCATTGGCTCCCGGTTAGTGCATTTAGAATCTCTTCGATGCCAGGAAGGGTGTATTGACCGGGTACCGTGCGATTGTTCAGGGTTTGATAATCAACACACAGTCTCACAGACCCATTCTTCTTCCGTACCACCACTATACAGTTGCCGAGACATAAGGATTCCGAGACTCTGTCACAATCCCGTCTGTCTCCATCTCCATCCCTAGGACATACTTGAAAACGAGGGGTAATTCTCAATGTATTACTTCCTGGTAAAATATTTTATAAATAAATAATCTCCTGCAAGACGTTCCTCACATCATCCACATCTCTTGGGGTGATGCAACGAGAGCATTCACGGAAGGGGGTGTCATCCCTGAGTCAGCTAGTGTGGTGGGCACTTCGGTTGCAGCCCACGTCAATCTCTCCCGTGGAAAATACTGCTTGATGTTCTTCCAACCTGGCCGTCAGTCGATCTTTCTGCAGTACTCACATGAGGCATAGTCTCTACAGGTGTGATGGGGTACATCCTCCCCAATTGTCAACGTTGATCGAAATCCATAGGGTACGGCGAGATATTGTGGACCCATACGTCAATTCGCTCTGGGATCGTGGAAGGCCACTCCCGTACTTCTAGTATCAGCTTGTATCCGCGCTGGGCGTCTTCTTCCGGCATGCTCTCCAGGGAGGAGATATGATCGGCCTAATCTTGATCGGGATAGTGACACCAGGCGGCCATAAACTGCACTCCCCCTGGTAAAATCGTTGTCACCCCTGCTCAGCGGTTGAAGAGAACCCTGTGACTGTCTAACGCAGCGATCCTGTTGCACTCATCCCGCAGGATAGGAGGGAGGTTCTGAATGGACATGGACAGTTCATTGGTTTCTCTTAAGTAAGCCCTGACTATTGCTTGCACTATGCCGGTGTTAGTTCCCAGAATAATCGGTTACCTGGACTGTTCTTGGGGCTCGAGACATACAATCGCTTCCACATCCATGGGGTGTGACTTGCCTGTGTTCAGCTGGACTATCGCCAAATGTACTCTCACGATCCCATCAATGGGGTAATCCTCATTGCTTAGTCCCCTCACCTTCATGTGCTCCGCGGACTGCAAGGAGCAGTTTTTGAGATGCTGATCATAGAACTTTCGGTATATGATGGTCACCTGTGATCCAGTGTCCAACAAGGCAGATGCGTAGAACCCCTCCAATACAACTCGCACGATGGCTGAAGGGCCCACCCGACTGTAAGCGTCCAATGGTGGGGTTTCATCCCTGGGCCTTGGTTCAGAAGTGGCCTCGGAGGGTTCAGGAGGAGTTCCGGAGGTTTCGGTCTCTACCGTCTGTACATGGCAGACCATGGATAGAGCTGAACTTCTTCTACTGGGAGGTTTTTGTTCCTGGTCTTCCTTCGCTGGGCAGTCCCTTAAGAAGTGAACCTCCCTGACCACAGCCATAGCAGACGACTTCACTGCGTTCAGGACTGCAGGATCGCAAACAGGCAAACATGTGACGGCTACGGTGGCTCTCCGTGTATAGTACTACAGCACGTAACCAACCCGGAATTCCAGGAATGCTGTAGTACTATACACGGAGAGCCACTGTAGCCGTCACGTGTTTGCCTGTTCACGGTCCTGCAGTCGGACGCGGAAGCAAGAAGACACCGCACCAGAGCTTACAAGATGGCTGTTCGGAGCTGAAGTGTTAACCTATTATGTGAGTTTATATTTACTTTTTATTTGAATAAAGTATATATTGTTTTAACTTGCCGCCTATATTATCTCTGTTGGGATGGTACGCAGGACAAGGGACAGCATTTGTGACTGACAACAACAATCTGTGCACGGAAGACCTTGTAAAGTTACCATTTGTTTGGAAGGGGCTCACACATGGCCGTGTGAGTATAGCTATATATATTCACATACCCTTCCCTTATCTACTATTGTGTTCCTTATGTGTATTACATTGCAATATTGATACACTCTTTCTATATATTTATTTTGTATGTGCGCTGACTACCCTTCCAATTCTACCATCGTTTGAGGATCAAGGGTTGATCCTCTCCAGGTTGAGCTGCAGAATCTACAAAGGGCCAGTATAACTATCACCACTTGTTTTTTTCCCTTTTCCTTCTGTTTACATTGTATACTTATTTTGATCTGCTATTTAGGCAAGGACACTTCATTTGTCCTAAAATATTGTGAGGGAGCGCTGTAGTAATCTCCATTTTGCATCCACCTTATTGTGGCTCATCTTGCCCAAAACTGTATAGTGTTATTTATCTTTAGTCTGTGTAATGTTGTGATGCATGTAGTTCTGTGGTTCCTTGATGTGCGAGGGTGGCAATACACTTGCCCAGCCTGAACACCAGGGAAGCTGGGCTTCGTTAATCGAGAAGGTGAAGGTGCGCTGCTGGGGACAATGTGAGAATGGGGATGGGTGGTACTCAGCTCTGGGAGGCATTGGCTCAAAGAGTGGAGCCTTTGTCCTTCCATGACACTGAGGCGCCTGTCTATGTGGGAGATATCTGTCCAGCTATGGGAACAATTGCTGAGTATTAGCCCAGTAGGCTCAGTTCCCATTGGTTTATTTGAAATCCCCACTCTCCTTAAGCCCACCCCTGAGGGCTGTCCTAGCCGTCCCGTCACCTTCCCCAGCCCGGATTCAATCATTGCAGCGAGCCCTCGCTCTAGGATTGGCCAGCGCATAGCATCCGTGCTCTGATTGGTCACTCCCCCATTTCCCATGCTTTTTTATGGAGACGGGCAAACTATATAGGTTAGCTGATGTGAGCTCCACACTCATCATTGGAGTTAGCGTGGAAGCTATGTAAGTGGTGTGTTTCAAGGCTTTACTGGAGACATCCCTGAACAAGCGTCAGTGCTGATCCAAGCGGGAAATTTGAACTTGCGCTTTGTTAGAATTTCTCTCCTCCCCTCCTAAGCAGTGTATGCTTGATTGATTATAGAAAGGTGATGAGAAGATTCTTTGAAAGGAAGGGGTGAGACTGTAACTCCTAAAGATAGGGTATGGTTTGAAAAGTTATGGTGATAGCTACTTGTAAGAAAAGATCTGACAGTTTACTGTAGGACTGTGATGTTCATTTTTGAAAGTTAATACAAGGTTGAGTTCCTTATATGAAAGATGCTATTCATACAATATACCAGATAAACAAAAACATGGTACGGCCTTATACAGAGATAACACTCAGGATAGGGAATGCCAACGTAGGTAGTATTCGCTGTATAAAATGGAAAGCAAATAGGTAGCGCTATATCCCAATAGGCAGGCAGCCTGAGATATAATCCTGACCCCCAGTCAGGTGATGAGTATGGCAACAAATTATATCTATGGCGCTCTGCACTAGAAATATACCATATATATGATAAAAAATCAAATAAATTTATACAACCAGTGTCGTGGATATTCTCCCTTTGGTATTGATGCTCCACACGTGGTGGGTACACATGTAAGGAAAGAAAATCAAAACATAGTGTAATATTGTCAAACACACATATAAACATGCAACATGAGACAGACGCTGAGAAAAACAGGTGACAAATTACAAACACATTTAATAAGGTATATGATTAAAAATACATAAAAATACATAAAAACATATATAAGGATCTGGTAGGATACTCCAACTCAAGTGGGGGTTCCTGCTTATCAAACGTAGGATGGTATCAGGCAATGGATATTGTTAAAGAGTATCCCCTCTTGTGGATGGCCGCTGCTGTAGCAAACTCCTGGGCTCACACGTGGAGTCTCCGCCTCTGTGACATCCGCATCTGTCCGCCGTGGACACGTGATGCTGGCGTGGAAGCTGACCGCTGTAGACACCTCCTGCCTTGCCGCTGAAAGCGCGCCAACCGGAGCAGATTCAAATGCGGATGGATATGCGCCAAAGATACAGCAGCCCGCAGGTAGCAGTTATTAATTCCAAGGGGGACAGTGTTCACCACTGAGTGTGGGAGACCTCTCAGACCTCTCAGTAACACCCTACGCGTTTCGAAAGTAAGACTTTCTTCCTCAGGGGTAAATGTGATATGAAAAAGTAGTCCCTGTATGTCCCGGTATATGTAGTCTGCGCATGATCAAGTTCACTATGGTGTACTGCACCTTTAATACGGGACTACATATACCGGGACATACAGGGACTACTTTTTCATATCACATTTACCCCTGAGGAAGAAAGTCTTACTTTCGAAACGCGTAGGGTGTTACTGAGAGGTCTGAGAGGTCTCCCACACTCAGTGGTGAACATATCCATCCGCATTTGAATCTGCTCCGGTTGGCGCGCTTTCAGCGGCAAGGCAGGAGGTGTCTACAGCGGTCAGCTTCCACGCCAGCATCACGTGTCCACGGCGGACAGAGGCGGATGTCACAGAGGCGGAGACTCCACGTGTGAGCCCAGGAGTTTGCTACAGCAGCGGCCATCCACAAGAGGGGATACTCTTTAACAATATCCATTGCCTGATACCATCCTACGTTTGGTAAGCAGGAACCCCCACTTGAGTTGGAGTATCCTACCAGATCCTTATATATGTTTTTATGTATTTTTATGTATTTTTAATCATATACCTTATTAAATGTGTTTGTAATTTGTCACCTGTTGTTCTCAGCGTCTGTCTCATGTTGCATGTTTATATGTGTGTTTAACAATATTACACTATGTTTTGATTTTCTTTCCTTACATGTGTACCCACCACGTGTGGAGCATCAATACCAAAGGGAGAATATCCACGACACTGGTTGTATAAATTTATTTGATTTTTTATCATATATATGGTATATTACTAGTGCAGAGCGCCATAGATATAATTTGTTGCCATTCGCTGTATAAAGACTTAGCAGAGTACCAGGTCAGTTAGGACAGGAGAACACTAGAGAGGAGAAGGAATTCAACAAGGAAGAAGAAGTCATGAGAGAGTCACCATCTTGGAGAATGCATGTCACCTTTGAATATTGAAAACAATATATTTGTGAGTAACTTGAATACATGTTTAGTATCTGTCAACTTGAATGCTGAAGTTTATGAACCTCAAAAAAGATATAATGACAAATGACACTGAACATTGGCGAACCTGCCAGGCTCCAGTTTTTTCCCCCTTTATCTTGGATCAAAGGGGGGGAACTATGATTTAAAGGAGCAGTTGGTCATGGAGATGATTACAATGGGTGTTTGGGAATAGGGGTATATAAGGGTGTAGTATACAGTGGTATAACACACGTCTTGCACAGTTTATCAACTGATCTTTGTCAATGACAAGTTCCAGATTGTGGTCCCATGAGAGCTTATGACACAGTGATGAGTTAAGCAAGTGGTTTAGTCCAATTATGGTAGACAGCATGAACTCCCTTGAAAACAATAGATATATTGGTCCATATTTACTATGTGAATGGGCTGTAAGGTGTCTTTCAGCACCATAAGGTATCTTATGGCATAAAAAACTTTGGAAATAATAACTAAGGCTAATTATGGCTTATTCATAATACACTCCTAAACTTGCCGGAAACGGGTCAGGGTATTATGGTACTTCTATTCATCTACCCTAAAGGCTCTTCCATTTAAAAGTACCTCTCATGAGTAACATACTGATGATATACATGATTGATGTTTTTTTCTACTTCATTGTTTGCTTTTATTATAAAAGCAGTAGATTGAGAATATGGAAAAGATTTGTATTTAAAGGAAGAGTTTATGAAAACTAGACATAAAATATGTTCATTAAACTAAACAGTTATACAAGTGTATACATTACATACTGTAGGCATGCCATAATTGGGCTAATGAGAAAGTATATCATTTGATGCATTTTAAGTTTCTACAATTTTTGTACTCACAAAAATGGCATCGCTTAATTATGCATTTCAAAACAACTGGTATTTCATTGTCATCATGGGTAAACATGTGGGGCCTTTTAATAATGTCTTCCAATTGCCTTTTGTTTGTTTTTAATTTGATTCTCTTTCATGCTGTAGTTTTGCAACAAGTCCCTGAACTGTGATACTTGAAAACATATATACAAGCCCATAAAAAAAATCATAGGCAAAGACTACTGGATTGGCTATTAATAGCACAGTGGCAATTATTACACTGTGAAATGTTTTGCATTTAGGCCATCCTAATTAGCTGGGGGGAAAAATCTGTGGTTAATTCTTTTGTAAATCAGAATTTAAGTCATTACTTTCATTTAATATGCTATCTTCTCCTTTTGGGAGCTTCTCTCTTATTTTGCCTGTTAGAATATGAAACCATATGGCAACTGTCATAGCAGTAATTCTTCATCCGGTTAAATTATGGACTCTTGAAAGGACATCGGATACAATATTTGATTTGACAGTAGTTAGTTCATAGTGATAGAAAATTAATGCAGCGTTACATTTTCTCTGTACAGGGGTTATATAATCATATATTGATTTTGCCACTCGTTTTTCCAAGAAAATTAAGTTTGAACTTTTGTGATATATTCTATGCTTGTGCTGAATTCAAAGAGGCGTAGAAGAAGTACATTAAATGTAATTGAGTGCTGCATTTTCAAATATAAGAGATTTCATATAATATATACGGGTACGGTGACGTCTCAATAAAACTAAGCAGAAAGCAAAACTTTGATCATGGTTATTTTGATATAGTTATGCTTCCATGTTTTATTGTGCACATTGTGGAATATTGCAGTTGTATTGTTACATGAATATTATATCATTTGATTACATAGTTACATAGTTACATAGTAGATGAGGTTGAAAAAAGACGTACGTCCGTCAAGTTCAACCTGTGCTAAATTTAGACAACAGATACTTTATTCTATATGTATACTTACTTATTGATCCAGAGGAAGGCAAACCGAAAACCCCATTAAGGGAAAAAATTAATTCCTTCCTGACTCCAAGAATTGGCAATCGGATTAATTCCTGGATCAACATCCTTCCCATGTATACTTATTTGGTATATCCCTGTATACCTTCCCCATCTAAAAAGATGTCCAACCTTTTTTTGAACAAATCTATTGTATCTGCCATCACAGTCTCCATGGGTAATGAATTCCACATTTTAACTGCCCTTACTGTAAAGAACCCTTTCCTTTGTTGCTGGTGAAATTTCCTTTCCTCCAACCTTAAGGGATGGCCCCGAGTCCTTTGTACTGCCCGTGGGATGAATAGTTCTTTCGAAAGCTCCTTGTATTGTCCCTGAATATATTTGTATATAGTTATCATATCCCCTCTTAGACGCCTCTTTTCTAATGTAAATAAATCTAATTTAGCTAGCCTCTCCTCATAAGTTTGAATGTCCATCCCCTTTATTAATTTGGTGGCTCTTCTCTGCACTCTCTCTAGTTCCATAATGTCTTTTCTTAGGATTGGTGCCCAAAATTGTACTCCATATTCAAGGTGTGGTCTTACTAATGCTTTGTAAAGGGGCATAATTATGTTTACTTCCCTTCCATCCATTGCCCGTTTGATGCAAGATAAGATCTTGTTTGCCTTTGCAGCTACTGCATGACATTGGGCACTATTGCTAAGCCTGCTGTCTACAAGCACTCCTAAATCCTTCTCCATCAAGGATTCCCCCAATATATCTCCATTTAATTTGTAAGTCGCCTGTTTATTCTTGCATCCCAAATGCATAACCTTACATTTATCTGTATTAAACCTCATCTGCCATTTACCTGCCCACGTTTCCAGTCTCTCCAAGTCCTTCTGAAGAGAAATTACATCCTGCTCTGATTCTATTACCTTACACAATTTAGTATCATCAGCAAAGATGGAGACTTTGCTCTCGATCAATGGGATTAAATACTTATTGTTGATATGGGTAAAATTACATGCACGTTTCGGCTGTGCATAAACTTATAGCATTACTCTGGCAATACTTTTTGGGTATATATGTAATTGTTTTTGTTACAAATACTTTCATTTCTGATTAATATCTACTCACATTACAAACAGATTAAATATTATAAGGAGTAGTTTCCTTCTGCTACTCTTTAATATTTAGGCAAACATTTTGCTTCATACAGAAAGTTCAATCTAGTGAAGCAAATCAAAATGTCCTTTTTCTTGGTAAGCCTTCCACCTCTTAATACATTTCAAAATTTAGTAAACTAGTATCCTATAAAGTAGCACATAGGGCCGGATTTACAAACTGACTGACCAGACCTCTGACCATGTCATCTGGATCCGCACAACTGGTGACAAAGCTAGAAAATGCCTTGCAGCCTACTATTGTCTCTTCTACCAGTGTTGCAGTCACAGAAGACACGATCCGGAAGACTTAAACAGCCCCTAAAAAAAATAGTAGATGGCCATGACCTACAGTGTATGTCATAAAGGCCTCTGGGGTTGCTCTTTTATGATGTATGCAGCACATCAATAGGGCTCGGAAGTGTTGAGGAAGCGTACATTAATATCTTAAGGAACATTTACAAGAATGCCACATCAACCATTCGATCACATGAAGATACAGACAAGATAAGGAAGGGCAAGAGTTTGCAACAAGGTGATATCATTTCACCAAAGCTTTTCACAGCAACACAAGGGTTCAAGTCTCCTATGATTTACAGACAACATTGTTATTTTTGCCACAAGTCTAGAAGACCGCTATCAACAATTGAGAGAACTTCTCAAAGCAAGTAAGCGGGTGGACATTCAGATGAACCTCAGCAAGACCAAAGTAATATTCCACAAATGTGTCAACTCTACAATGTTTGAAATACATAGAATGTCTACCTTGGTCAGCAAGTATCAATGGATACCGTACAAACTTTTCAAATTAAATCAATAGGAGAATGAGATGAGGATGGAGCTCATTTGGAAGAAGCAAGAAAATCTTTTGAGGGAAACTTCCACTGTGCCTCAAAAGGAATGTGTTTCACCAGTGTATTCTGTGAGCCTGTACTTAGAACATACTTGGACCATAAATGCAAAGATAATTCAGAAGCTTCAGGCAACTCAAAGAAATATGGAGAAATGTATGCTGTGTATTACCCGAAGAAAAAAGAAAAATAATGAATGGGTTCAAAAATAAAGGTCTGTGATATCATCACAAGGGTGAAGAAAATAATATGGCAGTGGGCTGGATATATCACAAGAATAAATGATCATAGTTGGACGAAGATGGTATTCAACAGAATATCAAACAACCAAGACGATTACCAAGATGGGAGGATGAAATCAGAACATTTGCTGGAGCAGCGTGAAGAAGAGAGCTTTGCAACCTCAGTACCTGGAAAATAATTGGGAAGGCCTTCATGCAGTAGTAAATCCACAAGGGATATATATATATATATATATATATATATATATATATATATAATCAAAAAAATAAAAAAATAAATAGATGATACCGTTCTGTGGCTAACGAAATGCTTTTATTTGTGCGAGCTTTCGAGATACACTGATCTCTTCTTCCGGCGATGTTACAATGAATGAAGCAAAAGGTAAACTTAAAAACAGTGTCTCTTGGAATGTTATCTGTGCTGTTCCTTCCCCCGGTGTGGATGTGTTTTATGGCTAGAGGTGTTAAATGTTTACCTTTTGCCTCATTCATTGTAACATCGCCGGAAGAAGAGATCAGTGTATCTCGAAAGCTCGCACAAATAAAAGCATTTCGTTAGCCACAGAACGGTATCATCTATTTATTGTTTTATTTTTTTGATTATTGAAGCTCGGCTAACACGGTACTGATACCTCTACATATATATATGTTATATGTTATATATATATATATATATATATATACAGCCAACGTTATTGCAACCCATAGAGCATTAAATTAATATACTACTTTAAAATTCAGAAACTAGGATTACTCATGCAGTAAACTTGTCAAGTATTGCACATTGGATCAGTGATTCTAGCAATGTGTGATTCTAGCAATGTGTGATTCCTAATTCAAAAATACTACTCCCCTTAACAGATGTGCTGAGCGGGTTATAGGAAGGCATTATCACCAGATTAGCAAAAAAAGTTGAGAAGGAGATGAATGTGCCATAACTATGAGACTAAGGGCCTCATGCAGTAAGCGTTGATAAGGGAAATATGGCCATGTTATAGCCAAAATTGGGTTTGAGATTCAGTAAGCGCCGATAAGTGCTTCATATCGCCAGGTTTCGGAGCCGATAATTTGGTTATGGCCAGTCGCCTGCCGATAAGCCTGTTTTCGACACTGATCGCCACTTTTTTAAATCGGCTGGATTCAACAAAAAAAAACAGCTTATCGGGGCTGATCGGCACTACGAAATTGAGATGTTATGGCCGATTTCTCCCGCCAACTAAAGTTGGCATTTTGGACGGGAGAACGATCGCTAAGGCTGCCGGAACGGCACTTAGAAAAAAAAAAACTTCTGTACATCAATGGAAGTCAATGGAGCGGGGACGTATAACAGTATAGTACTGTTTACGTTTCATTGCTCACAATACAAGGGGGATTTGCATTACAGTGTGGGGGCATTCCCTGCATTGTGTCACAGCTGATGTGTCTTATTTGCATAACATTCGACTTTTACATGTTTGCAGCATTTGCGGGTCACATTACTCATCATGTGATGATGTGGCAAGGGAAAATACTATACTACACTCTTAAAGGAGAACCTCACATCATATCACACATTTTACTCAACTCAGCGACAATTATTTACATGATGTTACACATGTCACACATGTCACACATACACAGTATATTCATCTTCCTTTACATTACACAATGCTTGTAATGTGACACGCATCTTTAAACGTTCATGTACATCTGTCTTCTCATGTTTACATATACTTTTGGGTCCTCCCTATTTTCATGACGTCACTTATTGGACGCTCAATCACATTGCATGTTTACATTGTAACCGTTGCATTACAAGCACTTCAACCTAACTTATACACACATGTACAGTAATTCATCATTGGGACACCTTGTAAACTCATTCTATACCAACTATCCTCCTTACACAAATGCATGCATATGCACACGACTATTCATTGTTGCCAACATGTCACAATAACATGGATAATTACACATGTTACACAAAACTTTTCCCACGTCAATCTCAGCCTTTTTGTCTCATTACATGACTGACTCTTGCGTTCACAAGTGTTACATGCATTGCACATGCAACTATTTATTTGCAAGCAATCTTTGTACAAAGCTTCACGTCACATCATTGCCAAATATCATCATTCCCTGCAGAATACACACAACAAATACTTAGAACAACAAGTGCACACAGCTTGCCACAGAAGTACTTTATTATGTTAATGTAACACCTTGCATTTTACTATGTCACCTGACATCATCACATACCTATTTAAAGGACGCACATTACCTGCTCATTCACAGCTACTCATTTCAAAATGTTGCGAATGTTTAGGAGACGGAGGAACATTCTTTTCTATGACATGCTTGATGATGAAGACAATCATATAGGGCAAGGGAGGGACACACCGAGGGACAGTGACAGTGACGCGGATACGACAGGGACAGGGAGAGGGACAGGCCGAGGGACAGGTAGAGGGACAGGAGATCAGAGGAGAAGACAGAGGAGACAACTTGTGCCTCGTCCGCGTCTGTACAGGGAGAGAACCCTGTTAGATGGGATGAGTGAGGAGGAGATTGTAAGTCGCTATCGTTTGAGTTCAGCAGCAATCTTAGCTCTTTATGAGGAGATAAGGGGAGATTTAGATTTTTTCACAGCCAGAGGTCGTGCAGTCCCTGGGCTTGTTAAAATGCTGTGCTCATTACATTATCTTGCTTCCGCGTCATACCAGACAACTGTGGGCATAGTGGGCGGGGTCTCGCAATCTACATTCTCGCGGGCCTTGACCCAGTTTCTCTATGCACTCAATAGACGCGCTAGGAATTATATTCATTTTCCTACAGAGGCGACAGAGTGGCTGGAAGTCAGGACTGGCTTTTATAATATAGCAGGGATACCATGTGTGCTGGGTGCAATCGATTGCACACATGTTGCTTTGATTGCACCTAGTCAGAGTGAGCATGTGTACCGCAATCGGAAGCACTACCATTCACTCAATGTACAGGTGGTATGTGATGCCACGATGAGGATAATGCATGTGGTACCCAAGTTCCCTGGTTCCAGTCACGATTCCTCTATCCTGAGGAACTCTTCAGTCTTCCATGCGTTCGAAGAGGGACATTTTGAACCTGGTTGGCTGCTGGGTGAGTACATATTTACATGTTCTAACACAAAACACATGTTGATTTAGGAATGTTGGCATTGTACAATTTGATCACTAATGTCAGCTTATGTGTGCTCCATTCATTATAGGTGACTCAGGATACGGAATTAGGCCGTGGCTCTTGACTCCGGTGCTAAACCCTCAAACTGAAGCAGAGGACAGGTACAATGCAGCCCATATATCTACAAGATCTGTTATAGAGAGGACATTTGGCCTACTCAAGACCAGGTTTAGGTGTCTGGACAGAACTGGTGGGGCTCTTCTATACAAGCCTCAAAAAGTGTCTGATATTATCCTTGCCTGTTGCATTTTGCACAATGTTGCACTCAGGCACAATGTACAGTCAGACCTAGCTGAGGCTTTGGTAGACGAGCATCCCACCCATGTAGCTGCTGAAAATGAACAAACAGCCAGTGGTGGCCAGACACGACAGAATCTCATCAATTCATTTTTTTCTTGTAAGTACAAACTCATATGTTCCTAGTACTACTTTTATAGTTTAATTATGTTATATTAACAATAATGTTTCTTTATATAACCTTCTGTTAGGACACAGATGAATATGGGTTGCACACCTTTCTTTTCTCTGCTGTGTGCACAAAGGGATGTGGCACCGGTATGTTATTGTTGCACAGGTTATATAATCCCTCTTCAATTGTACTTTAGTTGTGTGTATGTGAATACAACTTGGGTAACAAAGCAATAATATTTTAGCATTGTGTTATTCCTTATGCTAAGACAAAACACATATTATGCCCATAATCATTCATGCTTCTAGTATGCTTACATACAATGTTATTGGTGCAGTGTAACATGTACATCCATATGATGTGTACACCAGGCTGATTTACATTTTGAATGTCATGAAATATACATGGTGTTGTACATTTAACACCAAATACACACTTTGCTGTGTTGTTTACGGTACTGAAGATGGCATGTCAATGTTTGCAATTTATATATTGTTCCTTTGCATTATAGGTATATCTCCAGTATGACTGATCATGGTATGTATATTTGCTGACATCTCTCATAAGATGTGGCTACCTCAATCTTCCTATAATTATTGGAACTAAAAACCCAACATATTGGTTTAAACACAAATGTTACATATATGTACTTTCTGTATCATGTATATGCATTTAGCTACTCTTGAGCTTTCATGTGCATTGTATTACAAAATGATTACTCACATTTCATCACATTTTATGTAGGTTTCCTTATAATTTCCATTAATGTAATATAGAGGTGGTTGGAGAAAAGGGGATAACTGTACTTATTTGTTTACTTACGGGAGCATATTCATCACTAGCATAGACACACTTTTTAAGACAACTGTTTGTGTCTCTATCAATTGGTGTAGGATCCATGTATAACACCGACAAATGATAACACCAGCTTTATTATGGTAGCTTATATCATCATATTGACTATACTATGTATTTCTAAACGATTAATAAACACAGTAAACTATAGTTAGTTAGGTTAATGAAATATACACAGAAACGTACTTCATAACATGATGGTGATGTCATATTCAGAACATCATGCATTGGAGGGGACCATAACATCTGGCCACTAACATTATTTGCTACAGTCCCAAACCATTTTATCTACATACCCATGTAACAAGAGATTTTAAAAATAAATGGCTACTTGGTTGTAAGTGTCCTTTACATTGGGAGAAGGAGTGGCTCACTGAGTAAAGACACACACTGGCACTGATAGTTTGAAGCAGGGGAGTCTGGTTCAATTCCCGGTGTGGGCTCCTTGTGACCTTGGCCAAGTCACTTTATCTCCCTGTGCCTCATGCGGCAAAAAAACATTTGTACGTTCCACGGGCCAGGGACCTCAGGCTGAAACATGTGTCTGTAAATCGCTGCGTACAACTAGCAGCCCTATACATGAACATGCTCATATTATTATTATTATTGTTACATAGTTTCGACAGTCATACGTTCCATTACATATTAGAATACACAAATGTGTTAGCAGAGTGGGAATGGTTGTTATATATAAAACACACCATGTCATAAAATGTTAGTAGTCATTAAAGAACACTCAATAAAAATTCATGAGGCACTCTTTTGCAACATCATTATGTTAATTAAGTGCTTATGCAATATAGGCATAAGGGTATCACATTTTTAATTGTTTGTTAATAAGCGCTGCAAGCAATATAAAATTAGTTCCATATGTAGTATAGTAGTCGGTGGCTCCTCCTCACAATCATCTCATATAAAGGTAGACTCTTCTGAAATCATACATTGATCCGATTGTATCTTCCCCGACATCTCTGAAATACAGCAAACACATGATGGTCAAAGATGGCACCTTACTAGATATGCATCCGTGACAACGCGTTACGCAGCTCTATATGATTGTGTAGATACACACGTCACTCACTTATATGTTAGAAGTAAAACTGTTCATCAGTATGTAATGTTTCTTTAAATTTGTAGCAGGCATAACTATGTATAAGAAGTGAACGTTGCCTGTATACTGAAAGATGTGCGCGCACATCTTTGTGTGCGCACGCACTTCACGCTTGGCTCCACTAACTGTTAGCGCATGCGCAAAACAAAGCGTACGTTGTGCGTTCAATACATGTTGAAAATACCAGTAAACATAACATCTTTATTTCAAATACAATGAAGACGAAACTACATTCGTTCTAAACGAGTACATCTGTATTCTTTTTAAACAGACGTGTTTGAACAGAAAGCACGGCCGATAACACAATGCGCAAATGCAATACGTGTGACGTCATGTTAAGCCAGCGTGAAACGCACGCTAACACTCCTCCCACTCAATTAACATTCGGCTAACGCCCAGGGTACGCCTACAAACACTGAGCCGCACGCATCACACACTGCAGTTACCGTTACTATAACAAAACATGACAGCCAATAGGCTTTGAGGCGCGCACGTCGCTTGGGGGCGGGACTTACATCACTAATCCTTTTTAAGGACGCCTTGGCCCATGACAAGGGTCCCACGTCATACGTGGTGGACCCGGTTTTCAATGTTGTAGATGTTGCATGATAACAAAACAGGTATGTGTTAGAGTAATGGTAAAATGTTGCTAATATGTTTAAAGGGATAGGAAAGTACGTATATTTATTCCGTCAGCAATGTGTACTACTCTTTCAGGTCCTACTATATTGTATTAGGAAACAATTTGTTTGTGATCGCTACATGTTATGCAGTCTGCAATGTTACGCTGTATCCACGCATTGAAAGTGAAAATGGTGGTTACAAAAAAAAAAAAAATTTAAACGCAGAGTCAACGCATAACGATTGTTATATTTACCATTCTTCTAGAATTAACTCTTCGCCTGGCTGCAACTGGTCGCTCCAGAAATGCAAGCCATTTTCATCCACGCTTAACCCAACCGCTGAATCCAGTATGGCACATATCTCCTCCAGGATGCGCTCATAGGAATCGCCACTGCTTTCTTCAAATAATTGGTCGGGAGGTAGGTTCATTTCTTCCGGTTCCCATTCCAATGCAATTTCAGCTGAAAGGCTTGGTACATAATCATAGTACTTTTGTTCTTGTACAATGTGGGTTTCAGGAATGGAGGCTGCAGATATTGCAGCACGTATCGATTCAAACGGATCAGTAGTAGCGGATACATTGCTATTGCCATTAGGAATAAATATGCCTTTCACGACAATATAAGTGCCGTCTTTCAGGAGAAATTGTTTTTCCGGGGCAATCTTCCAGAAACCATAGGTGTGTTGTAGCTTATCCTGGTCACGTTCAAAAAAGTCATTACTTGATAAAGTGAATCTTATTGAGGAATTAAAATTCCGTGCATGCTTACGGTCTTGGTAATAAGGATATTTTGCTCGAATGAAATCATCGATTTGGCGTGTGCTTGCTTTCTGTCCGCGACTGTTCAAGATGGCTTCACAGATCATGTACTTATACCCTAAAAGGGGATTAATATTGTTAACGAATTCATCAGCCATGTCTGAGTAGCACAAAAGCTGTGTGCAGGTCTGTGTTATTTGCTCATCAAAATGAATGTGCTGAATGGCTAACAAACTCCTGTTTTTCCTTGTCAAGGTCAACAAAAGTAACTACTTTGACTCCTTATTTCAAACGCCAATTGGATTTGTTTGTCTAATTGGGTTAACAGTTGTGGTTCGTGATATGGGACTGTGGGAGAAACATTTCTCCTTCTTTTATCTCGTTTGTGAAAAACATCCCTAGACTGTGAATGCGTTCACATAGTGTTTTTTTGAAAACTAACAAAGACCAGTGTGTGAAAATATTTCTTAGCCAGGCATATCAGTAAAAACACACCTGCAAAAAGAAATGTTTTTTCCCCGCTTACATTTCTGTGTGTATGTGAAAGTCTGGTTAACTCCCTGTCTGCATGAGTTTAAATACGTGTGTATATATATATATATATATATATATATGTATATATATATATATATATATATATATATATATAAATATATCTCTTATAAAAATATATATATATTTATATATAATATTTTTTTTTTTTTTATATTGCAGGAGTACACACAACATTGATGGCATTAAGTATACCTTGTATGAAACCTATTTAAATGGTGAGAAACATGATTGAATGAAGTAATAAACATTTGTTTAAGCACAATACTGTTAGAGTCTCATACTTAGGATATTTCTCAAACATTAGGCCTGTATTATTAAAATAGTGTTTTCACAAGGAAGCATGAAGTGTATTAGTTTGTGTATACCAGTTTATATAGTACTATATATATATATATATATATATATATATATATATATATACACACATATATACACACATATATACACACATATATACACATATATATACACATATATATACACATATATATACACATATATATACACATATATATACACATATATATACACATATATATACACATATATATATACATATATACATATATATATATATATATACACACACTCACACACTCACACTCACACTCACTCAGTGTGTGTGTGTGTGTGTGTGTGTGTGTATATATATTATTATACATTCTGAGATGTTATAGAAACGAACACACAACTGATTAAAGGACAAAATTACAATGGCCAAGCAAGGCAAAGGTAAGTAATAATTTACACATAATCCTGCTGTACACGTACAAGAAAGATGTTTGCACTTACTTAGGTGTTTTAATAATTGCATGTGACTAATATGCATATGCAATTCTTACATCAATTAACACACCCAAATGCAATGTTTTGCTGCAAAGTCAATGGCAGCTTCTCTAAACTTAGCAACTGGCTCCTGGTGGACCATTACTGAACAGACGATTACAACATAAATATTTATAACACAATTAATTATGAGTGTTAACATTTCCAAAACTTCACGTGTACAAGAACATAGTTGAAAGTTTGGAAACAACACAGTCTTCAGCATACATACAATAGTAATTAGATAATCTGAAGTCAACAAAACAAGGCCAAAGACATATTTTCTGAATTATAACATTTATTTTTTTTGTTCCTTTTGCGAGCGAGTAACAGGCCTGCTTGTTGTCTCTTGAATTTTCCTTTTTCTTTTGCCACCAACTTTAGGCACAACAGAGCCACTTTGAGTGGCCTCTGGCACTTCACGGGCAGGGCTTGTGGCCAGTGACTGTTCACCTACGGGGCTTGTGGCCAGTGACTCACCTACAGGGCTTGTGGCCAGTGACTCACCTACAGGGCTTGTGGGCAGTGATTCACCTACAGGGCTTTTGGGCAGCGATTCACCTACAGGGCTTTTGGGCAGCGATTCACCTACAGGGCTTTTGGGCAGCGACTCACCTACAGGGCTTTTGGGTAGTGACTGTTCACGGACAGGGCTTGTGCCCAGTGACACATGTGAGCAAGTTGGTAGACACTGCACAAGTGATGGTTGGTCTGTTTCATGTGTGTCTTGTTTTGTTTTTGTCGCCTCCTTTGTAGGTGTCTGCTGCTGAATTTGTACAGATGGCAGCGGTAGGATGTCATCAGGAACCTGCACAGCAATGTTTGCTACTTGACCGGTAACATTTGGGCCTGGTGAATGAATATCAGATGAATGTGGTGAAAACTGACCTGCATGAACAGATCCTGGCTGGGAGGTGTTGAATTGTGGTACATTAGTCATTCTCCAGTAATTAGCTTGTGTTTGCTGAACAACTAATGCTTCGAATGAGGTGTTGATTTTTTGCAACTGTTTAGGCACTTCAATGAAGACTCTGTGGAGATGTGCCAATTGTGATACTGTTTCTTCCTGCAGTCCAATCATCCTTTCCAGCACTGTCATCATGTCTGAATGGCGACGATTTTCTGCGTCCACTATTTTTCCCTCTGAAGCTACAATTGCATCGTATGTGGAAGTTGATGGACGATTTGGCGGTACAACAGTTTCTATTGGCACCTCTTCATGGTCACATGATTGTATTTCAGTCTCTTCTGTGGCGTCATCCTCATCATACTCATCATCCTCATCACCATGATGTTCTAAAAAGAAATGTACACATTATTAAATGGCATGTTAATGTATGCTGTGTTACTATGTAATTGTACTGTGTCCTAAGTAACACCTAACATGTTAGCATACGTTTTATAACCTCATTAAAAACTACCTTGACTTACGAATAATGTTTGGACTCAGTATGAAATATGAATGAATGAAAAGTTGCTCTAAACTCAGAAGTCCTACATGATAATTAACATCACTAACACAATACATGTTGCCTTACACTTAATTTTCACTGACACTAAGTAATCCTATTTAAAGAAGATGTGCAAAACAAATAATGCACATGACAACATAACATATAGAAGAGCACATATTATATGGCCAGCAAATGATACACTCACCTTCTAGTAGTGTTGAGCTGGCTGACCCAGGTGAAGACACTTGTTCCATCTCAGGTGACACATGTCCTCCAGGGGCAACTATATATAACAATAACATAAGTTTTACATTTACATGTGTAAATATTGAACAAACACTTATTGTATGTTCTGTATTTATGATTAACTAACAACATCAGTTCCTTAACCGAAAATGTGTGTGAAAGTGAACATAAATAGTTGTAATAACACTGTACATGCCTGTGTACTTAGAATTTTTGAGTTCCCTAACATACAACATACTATGTTTCTGCAGTAATGCGTGAGGATAAATAGATTAAATGAGTACATAAAAATCATATGTTGTGTAGTGATATCAGTATCATAATGTACATAACTATCATGAGATGACCATTCACAATGGTTATCATGAAGGTGGTCATATTGCAAAAAGTGTTGTTTTTGGTAGAGGATATGTGTGGTACATTAATCGAAGATGTGGCACACCTGAATGTGGCTGTGACTCAACAAGACAACACATGCAGTGTGTGATAATGTGTCTTTCATAGTAGTTCAACTATAGATATGAGTGAACTAATGTGTGACGTACGCTTTGATAAGTAATGAGTTGTTGGGGCATTTAGTAGCTAGAGTTAAGCTTTCAAATGAGTGTGATTAACTTCAGTTGTGCTATTCAGGTTGTAAGAAAGGTATTCCCTTCCCCAAAAAGCCTAATCAGCCACACCTTTCAATGACTTGAAACAGGTGCAAATGGTGTGAACTAAGTTGACCGTGAAATGAGGCTGTAATTAGTGTGTGTGCTGAACCCCACCCCCTCTGTTGAAGTGTATGCTGTGATGAGATATTAATTGCAGCTGCTTTAACACAATGGTAGATGAGCTAAGTAGTCATCTGCAGTGTTAAAGTTATGAAAACAATGACATAACATATGATACGTGTGCCTCATTATGCTGTCTGTATATGACATAAAGCAAAAATGGACCTTTTCATAAGCAACTATAGATGTGTTAGTGCCAGTGATGTTTGTAGGCCGTTACATGCAATTTCTTTGATGCATGCTTAAAATAGGCAGTAATGTCATGTTTGTCGGAGTAAAATCAATAAAATACACAATAATATGATACATATTTCTGTTCTGTACCTGTAGCTACTAATAATTTCTCATGAACATGTGTTACACATGTGTACTACCCTGTTGTTCCCCATCTTCGCCCACCATCAATTGCTTCCACTGCAGCTATGCATTTTGGGAATTCACATGTAAATGAGCACGCAATGGCACGTGCTATATTAGTTACTGCTTTTAGTAGGACTACTACATATATGTCTATTTTGAGATATATATACAGAATCAGACATATACATATATAGATGCAGGTATGCTTATATTGTGAAGACAGTATAAAAAGCAGTGTAAATATGCAAAATAAGTGTAAGCAACGACACGCCTAGTACAGTAATATTTATCACCTGCTGGAAATTGTGACGGATAAATTCCAATGTCACGGTCACCAGCCAAGCCTTCCACGACGACGGTAAGTAATTTTGGCCGAAGCAGCTCCTCCAATGGAGTCAATATGAGACGTTGTGGTGTGGGCCCACCTCCAGTGCCAGTAGCATGCACGCGTTGGTCTTGTATTTTCTTTTTCAATTTGGACCTAATATCATCAAATCTTTTCCGACAATGATACTTGTCCCTGACACTATTCCCACAGGCATTGACACCAATGACTATTGTGTCCCACATTTCTTTTTTGCTTGCTGCACTTGTCCGCCCTTGAAAAACATATAAAAGATATGAGGTAAATGAATAATAATATAAGCACCAGTTTCCTACACTGCTAGCTGTTCCAAGAGATATCAAACATGCTGTTTTATGTGTAATATGTGCAGCACATGAGCATTCACTACTAAACCTATACATGTAAGCAAGGTTGCATTCATATTGTATGCAGTTCTGGCAAATTGACCGGCTGTGTTTATTTGTCCTTGTAAGGCATGATAAAAAGCTGTGTTTCCACACTAATGAACATAGAAAGATATTGTGTACCCATATTTGCATATGAACAAAACTCAGATGACCTAGGATCACATGTATTTGAATAATAAATGTAAAGTTACACTTACCTACTAAATGTCCATAGAGACTGTCATAGTGCTCCAGAATGCCAGTGACAAGAGCCCTATTTTCCTGGTCATTGAAGCGAGGATTACGTGGCTTCTCCACACGTTTTTTCCGAGCAGGTTTAGGGTCAGAGCTTGGCTGGTGCTGACTGGACTCTCCTTCTTCCAATGGAAGAGCCTCCAAAAGCTGGCCACCAGCAAGCACGCCACCACCAGACACCCCATCAGCAACTGCGCCACCAGCAGCACTCCCAGCACCAGCACTCCCACTCCTAGCACCAGCACTCCCACTCCTAGCACCAGCACTCACACTCCTAGCACCAGCACTCACACTCCTAGCACCAGCACTCCCAGCACCAGCACTCCCACTCACAGCACCAGCACTCCCACTCACAGCAACAGCACTCCCACTCCCAACAACAGCACTCCCACTCACAGCAACAGCACTCCCACTCCCAGCAACACCACTCGCAGCACCAGCACTCCCACTCCCAACAACAGCACTCCCACTCCCAGCAACACCACTCGGTGCACCAGCAACATCACTCCCCTGAACAGAACGTTCACTCCGACGCGTACTCGCACGAGTAGCACTCCCACTCCCACCAGCATCACTCTTCCCACGCTTTGCGGGCATACTTCCAGCACTCACAAAAAACAGACAAGAAATGTACAGGCAATCACACGACCCACTTCCACATATAAAACAAGACAAAGATGTAAACAAAACAACAAAGGACAAAGCTCACCCAATACACAACAAGTCTCTCAGTCAATATGCAAATGTTCAATCGTCCAGCTCTGTGCGTCTCTCTCTCTCTCACTCCCAACAACACAGAGAATGATTAGCAGTACACGTTGCCTTTAAATATGGCGCGCAATCAAAAACATGCTTGTTTCGCCTGATTCAGCAAGATTTGTGATTGTGCAACCTAACAGCACCCCGCCACGCACGCCGATACACCTGTGTGTGATCGGCTCATCATCGTGAGAGTGGGCGGATTTGTTTTCTGGTTGATTTTGAATGTATTCGGCACTTACTGCATACGGAGAGGGAAAAACGCCAATAACATGACTAATCGATAAGCTTGCCGATTTCACATAATCGTCGCTTACTGCATGAGGCCCTAAATGCTATAAAACACGTGGCACACCTTTCTTTCTATCCCTACTTGGAACCATAACCTGGGGCACACCATGTGTCAGGCTAATGCAAAGTGTCTGAAGCTCTGCTGCAGAGGGTGAATCATTTATCACCAACTGACCCTTTGTCCCACTGCTGGATGAAGGCCACAAAATGCAGGACCATGAAACACCTGCTCTGTAGTTTGTTGTTAAAGGTGAGAGGAGTCGGTCAGTAAGAGCATTGAGAAATTGATAAAATCTCCCCCTACATTCCTGGAATACTGGAATAAGAGGAGAGTCTTCCTGTTACAACCGTGATGGCAGGACAAAAGCTACAGAAATACTTGCCATTCCCCCCGCACATGGCAGGCAGCAGAAACATCCACACTAAACAACATTTTTAAATTAAGGTACCATTGTCGGTACCGTTGTAAACATCAGGAAATAGCTTGGGAAAGGAAGGTGTACATGAAAAAATGTGCATCATAACAGGCTAAGTAAAGCAGTAGATAAACACGCCAATTAGCTTTTGTCTTCCTTTTACGTGCCTGCTAATAGACGAAGAGTGTGTGCATGAGAGGAAACTGATAGGAAGCGAGGAGGAGACCAGCATAAGAATAGAAACTATTTGTAAAGAAGGAGAAAACAATTCACAAATGAGAATCTAGCAGCAATGACAAGGAGCCTTCTAAATATGAAAAACAAAATATAACTTAATAGAGCTTTGTTGTGAAACAGTGACATTTGCGTCAAGATGTCTCTTCAGCCAACCAGTTTTATGGCTCATTAATGTATATACTTAATCATGGAGAAACGGCACTCCAGCGGACTCGTTGAAGAAATAGTAAAACATTGTACTAGTGATTATACCAAAAATATCAACATTTCGCACCCAACATGGATCTTTTTTCAAGGTTAAAGAAAACAGTGATACCGACGGGCTACTGCACCGACACACTTTATTCGAGCAAATACCCAGTATGTACCTGGCAGATACCTGGAATGCACCGCTCCTCACCTCTGACAAGCCCCGTTGCGTTTGCCTTCCCAGCCTGGGTTCATGCCTGGCTGACGGGCGGCTGATCTGTTAAATGATAATGATTAGGATTTAATAGGCTGCAATGCTTCGCGTGTCTACCAGATGGCATAAATTCATGAATTGTAATGCAGTATATATATATATACTGTGCAGTATTGCAGCCAGCGGGAATAAAATGCTTCAATCCCTGCCTGGAAAATACCTCAATGCACTCGGGCAGAAAACAGTCACAAACCTCAATACACCCGGGTATACCCGAATTCGTGGGACTAGCCGAGCTCGAATAAAGTGTGTCGCCAGTGTATATAGACAAAACGGCACCAAACAGTCTAATGCAAAAGTTCTTAGGCTATGAACCCCGTAATGCTGTGATGGAATGAAACAGTAAGAAATATTGACATCACATATTATACCTGAGTGATCACCAACGTGAATACATGTGTATTAAAAGGACCCTTAGGTAGCTAAAGGATATATGCACGTAGCTAAAGTCATATTTACTGGATATCTAATCCCCAGAGGAGCATACTTTAGGTATGTCAGAGATATGCAAAGTATATTTAAATGACACATCCCACACTTCCTAAAATAATTTCCATAAGAACTATGGGTAGCACCACTGCCCCAGCATACTCTTGAGCTGTACTGCTCATACCTGTATCTAATCCAGCTATTAGTATATCTGACAGGTATCTCAGGTGTGCTCCTTTTTGTGCAGGAGGAATATTGAACTGGCAATGGCAACCAGTAAGTGATTCTGGTATGCTGTTAGAGTGAAGCTACCCAGCAGCTGGTTTAGCTCACACTACTAGAGCTGCTGTCCAGAATGGCAAAGGCTGTGGATTCTAGTGCTATTGGGCCTGACACAGTACCCCAGTCTTTAAAAGGTGCCTTAGACTTAATAACACAATATAGTTGTTATGGAAATCCTTTTAGGAACTGTTGGATGTGAGTCATTTAAGAATATATTTTGCATTTTAATTAGCATATCTCCCAGTTGTGCTCATTTATGAGCACAGGGGCCTCTCCCTATGTTATTTGGAGAGAGTTTTGAATGAAGATATATATATATATATATATATATATATATATATAAAACAAATATATAATCACTGCGCTTCTCCATGTAAGAGCATGCAGCTAGTGACGAAACTGGCCATACAAAAGTGCAAAACAGAAAGTGAATCCCTGCGCTTCTCCCAAAGGGATAGCAATCAATGGGGAATATAAATATATGTATGGTGTAAATACTTATAAGAAAAAAGGAGACTTTTGGTATACATCCTTTGATCAAATAATGCCAAGCCTGCTAACCACGTCAAGGTAAGTCTCTTTAGCAGGTCCCTACGTTTTCTGAAGCCAGGGTCACGTTTGGTATGAATGGCTCCCGATAGCATTAACACAGTTCCCTTTTAAATCACTCCAAGCCCTGTAATATTTCCTCCACTTTATTGGGAAAAGGCAGCAGGATACAGAAACTTGTGGATGGTTTGTAGTGGTGATTATTAGTTAGAAACCGGTAAAAAGAGATGGCCTCACCAAGGGGGATAAACAGAGAAGGGGTTCTTTACTCGCTGTCTCCAGGGTGGAAAAGGAAGTGAGGTACAGTGTGGGTAAAGGAATAGTCTAGTGGCAGACTATGTCTGAACAAACAGGAGGGGAGGCAGACTAGCCCATTCTGGTGAGGATCTCAGAAACTGCAGTAGCAGCTCACTGATTCCATGCTCGGAGGCAAGGAATGCAATATTGTTGCAAGTTACACAAGTATGTGTCTGCAGACTCCATGCAGCTGGGAATAAGATCTGACAGGCAGAAGCTGCAAAGGAGAGAGGGGGGTGAGTCAGAAATGTGGTTCTTGTTCCATAACACTCCCCGTCTGGTATCTGTAGATACCACTATATAACAGACTATGGGCCTCATGCAGTAAGCGTTGATAAGGGAATTATCACCATTTTATAGCCAAAATTGGGTTTGAGATTCAGTAAGCGCCGATAAGTGCTTGATTTCGCCAGGTTTCGGAGCCGATTATTTTGTTATGGCCATTCGCCTGCCGATAAGCCTGTTTTCGCCACTGATCGCCACTTTTTTAAATCGGCTGGATTCAACAACAAAAAACAGCTTATCGGGCCTGATCGGCACTACGAAATTGAGATGTTATGGCCAATTTCTCCCGCCAACTAAAGTTGGCAGTTTGGAGGGGAGAACGATCGCTAAGGCTGCCGCAACGGCACTTAGAAAAAAAAAACTTCTGTACATCAATGGAGTCAATGGAGCGGGGACGTATAACAGTACAGTACTGTTTACGTTTCATTGCTCACAATACAAACGTCATTTGCATTACAGTGTGGGGGCATTCCCTGCATTGTGTCACAGCTGACGTGTATTATTTGCATAACATTATACTTTTACATGTTTGCAGCATTTGCGGGTCACATTACTCATCATGTGATGATGTGCCAAGGGAAAATACTATACTCAACTCTTAAAGGAGAACCTCACATCATATCACACATTTTAATGAACTGAGCGACAATTATTTACATGATGTTACACATGTCACACATGTCACACATACACAGTATACTCATCTTCCTTTACATTACACAATGCTAGTAATGTGTCACGCATCTTTAAACGTTCATGTACATCTGTATTCTCATGTTTACATATACTTTTGGGTCCTCCCTATTTTCATGACGTCACTTATTGGACGCTCAATCACATTGCATGTTTACATTGTAACCGTAGCATTACAAGCACTTCAACCTAACTTATACACACATGTACAGTAATTCAGCATTGGGACACCTTGTTAACTCATTCTATACCAACTATCCTCCTTACAGAAATGCATGCATATGCACACGACTATTCATTGTTGTCAACATGTCACAATAACATGCCTAATTACACATGTTACACAAAACTTTTCCCACGTCAATCTCAGCCTTTTTGCCTAATTACATGACTGACTGTTGCGTTCACAAGTGTTACATGCATTGCACATGCAACTATTTATTTGCAAGCAATGTTTCTACAAAGGTTCACGTCACATCATTGCCAAATATCATCATTCCCTGCAGAATACACACAACAAATACTTATAACAAGAACTGCACACAGCTTGCCACAGAAGTACTTTATTATGTTAATGTAACACCTTGCATTTTACTATGTCACCTGACATCATCACATACCTATTTAAAGGACGCCCATTACCTGATCATTCACAGCTACTCATTTCAAAATGTTGAGATTGTTTAGGAGACGGAGGAACATTCTTTTCTATGACATGCTTGATGATGAAGACAATCATATAGGGCAAGGGAGGGACACACCGAGGGACAGTGACAGTGACAGGGACAGTCACGCGGATACAACAGAGACAGGGAGAGGGATAGGAGATCAGAGGAGAAGACAGAGGAGACAAGTTGTGCCTCGTCCGCGTCTGTACAGGGAGAGAACCCTGTTAGATGGGATGAGTGAGGAGGAGATTGTAAGTCGCTATCGTTTGAGTTCAGCAGCAATCTTAGCTCTTTATCAGGAGATAAGGGGAGATTTAGATTTTTTCACAGCCAGAGGTCGTGCAGTCCCTGGGCTTGTTAAAATGCTGTGCTCATTACATTATCTTGCTTCCGCGTCATACCAGACAACTGTGGGCATAGTGGGCGGGGTCTCGCAATCTACATTCTCGCGGGCCTTGACCCAGTTTCTCTATGCACTCAATAGACGCGCTAGGAATTATATTCATTTTCCTACAGAGGCGACAGAGTGGCTGGAAGTCAGGACTGGCTTTTATAATATAGCAGGGATACCATGTGTGCTGGGTGCAATCGATTGCACACATGTTGCTTTGATTGCACCTAGTCAGAGTGAGCATGTGTACCGCAATCGTAAGCACTACCATTCACTCAATGTACAGGTGGTATGTGATGCGACGATGAGGATAATGCATGTGGTACCCAAATTCCCTGGTTCCAGTCACGATTCCTCCATCCTGAGGAACTCTTCAGTCTTCCATGCGTTCGAAGAGGGACATTTTGAACATGGTTGGCTGCTGGGTGAGTACACATTTACATGTTATAACACAAAACACATTTTTATTTAGGAATGTTGGCATTGTACAATTTGATCACTAATGTCAGCTTATGTGTGCTCCATTCATTATAGGTGACTCAGGATACGGAATTAGGCCGTGGCTCTTGACTCCGGTGCTAAACCCTCAAACTGAAGCAGAGGACAGGTACAATGCAGCCCATATATCTACAAGATCTGTTATAGAGAGGACATTTGGCCTACTCAAGACCTGATTTAGGTGTCTGGACAGAACTGGTGGGGCTCTTCTATACAAGCCTCAAAAAGTGTCTGATATTATCCTTGCCTGATGCATTTTGCACAATGTTGCACTGAGGCACAATGTACAGTCAGACCTAGCTGAGCCTGTGGTAGACGAGCATCCCACCCATGTAGCTGCTGAAAATGAACAAACAGCCAGTGGTGGCCAGACACGCCAGAATCTCATCAATTCATTTTTTTCTTGTAAGTACAAACATATATGTTCCAAGTTCTACTTTTATACTTACATTATGTTATCTTAACAATAATGTTTTTTTATATACCCTTCTGGTAGGACACAGATGAATATGGGTTGCACACCTTTCTTCTCTCTGCTGTGTGCACAAAGGGATGTGGCACCGGTATGTTATTGTTGCACAGGTTATATAATCCCTCTTCAATTTTACTTTAGTTGTGTGTATGTGAATAAAACTGGGGTAACAAAGCACTAATATTTTAGCATTGTGTTGTTCCTTATGCTAACACAATACACATATTATGCCCATACTCATTCATGCTTCTAGTATGCTTACATACAATGTTATTGGTGCAGTGTAACATGTACATCCATATGATGTGTACACCAGCCTGATTTACATTTTGAATGTCATGAAATATACATGGTGTTGCACATTTAACACCAAATACACACTTTGCTGTGTTGTTTACGGTACTGAAGATGGCATGTCAATGTTTGCAATTTATATATTGTTCCTTTGCATTATAGGTATATCTTCAGTATGACTGATCATGGTATGTATATTTGCTGACATCTCTCATAAGATGTGCCTACATCAATCTTCCTATAATTATTTGAAGTCAAAACCCAACATATTGGTTTAAACACAAATGTTACATATATGTACTTTCTGTATCATGTATATGCATTTAGCTACTCTTGAGCTTTCATGTGCATTGTATTAGAAAATGATTACTCACATTTCATCACATTTTATGTATGTTTCCTTATAAATTCCATTAATGTAATATAGAGGTGTTTGGAGACAAGGGGATAACTGTACTTATTTCTTTACTTACGGGAGATCATTCATCATGGATGAAATTGACTGATCATAAAACTCCATGCATGAATGCCTGCAATCACAACAATGCGTACTACATCTTATATTTAGCAATGTTGGTGTTTTGTAATGCTAGGAATTAATAGTCAACATTAATTTAAATTTGTGACATGTGTATGTATAAGTCAGACGTGTGTGGATGTGTCCTACATGTACCAAGTGTTAAACTGTTAACAGAGAAGACAAATTTGTCACTAATGTTACTGTCATTTAGCATTTATAATTTACCAATATGACAATGTTGGTAATATTTTTGCAATATAAATCACGTCACTTCATCATTATCATGATGATAATTATCAAGTATTGTCACAATTGTAACGTCAATCACGTGCACATTAGCATAGACACACTTTGTAAGACAACTGTTTGTGTCTGTATCAATTTGTGTAGGATCCATGTATAACACCGACAAATGATAACACCAGCTTTATTATGGTAGCTTATATCATCATATTGACTATACTATGTATTTTTAGAACGTTTAATAAACACAGTAAACTATAGTTAGTTACAGTAGGTTAATGAAATATACACAGAAACGTACTTCATTACATGATGTTGATGTCATAATCAGAACATCATGCATTGTAGGGGACCACAACATCTGGCCAATAACATTATTTGCTACAGTCCCAAACCATTTTATCAACATACCCATGTAACAAGAGATTTTTAACAAGAAATGGCTAGTTGGTTGTAAGTGTCCTTTACATTGGGAGAAGGAGTGGCTCAGTGAGTAAAGACACACACTGGCACTGAGATTTTGAAGCAGGGGAGTCTGGTTCAATTCCCAGTGTCGGCTCCTTGTGACCTTGGGCAAGTCACTTTATCTCCCTGTGCCTCAGGCGGCATAAAATAAATTGTAAGTTCCACGGGCCAGGGACCTCAGCCTGAAAAATGTGTCTGTAAAGCGCTGTGTACAACTAGCAGCGCTATACATGAACATGCTCATATTATAATTATTATTATTATTATTATTATTATTGTTACATAGTTTCGACAGTCATACGTTCCATTACACAATAGAATTCACAAATGTGTTAGCAGAGTGGGAATGGTTGTTATATATAAAACACACCATGCCATAAAATGATAGTAGTCATTAAAGAACACTCAATAAAAATTCATGAGGCACTATTTTGCAACATCATTATGTTAATTAAGTGCTTATGCAATATAGGCATAAGGGTATCACATTTTTAATTGTTTGTTAATAAGCGCTGCAAGCAATATAAAATTAGTTCCATATGTAGTATAGTAGTCGGTGGCTCCTCCTCACAATCATCTCATATAAAGGTAGACTCTTCTGAAATCATACATTGATCCGATTGTATCTTCCCCGACATCTCTGAAATACAGCAAACACATGATGGTCAAATATGGCACCTTACTATATATGTATCCGTGACAACGCATTACACAGCTCTATATGATTGTGTACATACACACGTCACTCACTTATATGTTAGAAGTACAAGTGTACATCAGTATGTAATGTTTCTTTAAATTTGTAGCAGGCATAACTATGTATATGATGTGAACGTTGCCTGTATACTGAAAAATGTGCGCGCACATCTTAGTGTGCGCACGCACTTCACGCTTGGCTGCACTAACTGTTAGCGCATGCGCAAAACAAAGAGTACGTTGTGCGTTCAATACATCTTGAAAATACCATTAAACATAAAATCTTTATTTCAAATACAATGAATACGAAACTACATTCGTTCTAAACGAGTACATCTGTATTCTTTTTAAACAGACGTGTTTGGACAGAAAGGACGGCCGATAACACAATGCGCAAATGCAATACGTGTGACGTCATGTTAAACCAGCGTGAAACGCACGCTAACACTCCTCCCACTCAATTAACATTCAGCTAACGCCCAGTTGACGCCTACAAACACTGAGCCGCACACATGACACACTGCAGTTACCGTTACTATAACAAAACATGACAGCCAATAGGCTTTGAGGCGCGCACGTCGCTTGGGGGCGGGACTTACATCCGTAATCCTTTTTAAGGACGCCTTGGGCCATGACAAGGGTCCCACGTCATACGTGGTGGACCCGCTTTTAAATGTTGTAGATGTAGCATGATAACAAAACAGGTATGTGTTAGAGTTATGTTAAAATGTTGCTAATATGGTTAAAGGGATAGGAAAGTACGTATATTTATTCCGTCAGCAATGTGTACTACTCTTTCAGGTTATACTATATTGTATTCGGCAACAATTTCTTTGTGATCGCTACATGTTATGCAGTCTGCAATGTTACGCTGTATCCACGCATTGGAAGGGAAAATGGTGGTTAAAAAAACAAAAAAAAAAAAACATTTAAACGCACAGTCGACGCATAACAGTTGTTATATTTACCATTCTTCTAGAATTAACTGTTCGTCTGGCTGCAACTGGTCGCTCCAGAAATGCAAGGCATTTTCATCCACGCTTGACCCACCCGCTGAATCCAGTATGACACACATCTCCTCCATGAAGCGCTCATAGGAATCGCCACTGCTTTCTTCAAACAATTGGTCGGGAGGTAGGTTCATTTCTTCTGGTTCCCATTCCAATGCATTTTCAGCTGAAAGGCTTGGTACATAATCATAGTACTTTTGTTGTTGTACAATGTGGGTTTCAGGAATGGAGGGTGCAGATATTGCAGCAGGTATCGATTCACACGGAACAGTAGTAGCGGATCCATTGCTATTGGCATTAGGAATAAATATGCCTTTCACAACAATATATGTGCCCTCTTTCAGGGTAAAATGCTTTTCCTTTGCAATCTTCCAGAAACCATAGGTGTGTTCTAGCTTATCCTGCACACGTTCAAAAAAGTCATTAGTTGATAAAGTGAATCTTATTGAGGAATTAAAATTCCGCGCATGCCTACGGTCTTGGTAATAAGGATATTTAGCTCGAATCAAATCATAGATTTGGCGTGTGCTTGCTTTGTGTCCGCGACTGTTTAAAATTGCTTCTGAAACCATGTACTTATAACCTAAGAGGGGATTCATATTGTTAACGAATTCATCAGCCATGTCAGAGTAGCACAAAAGATGTGTGCAGTTCTGTCTTCTTTGCTCATCAAAATGATTCTGCTCAATGGCTAACAAATTCCTGTGTTTCGTTTTCAAGGTCAACAAAAGTAACTACTTTTACTCCTTATTTTAAAGGCCAATTGGATGTGTCCTTTTAATTGGTTTAAGTTTTGTGGTTAGTGATAGGCGAATGTGGGAAAAACATGTATCATTTTTTTATCTCGTTTGTGAAAACATTCCTACACTTATTTCAGTAACATTGAGTTTTCTTGCAAAATAACAAAGAGCAGTGTGTGAAAATAGTGCTTAGACAGCCATATCAGTAAATACACACACCTGCAAAATGAAATGTTTTTTTCCCACATACATTTCTGTGTGTATTTGAAATTCTGGTTAACTACCTGTCTGCATGAGTTTAAATACGTGTGTATCTATATATATATAATTATATCTCTCTCATAAAAAAATATATATATATATAAAGTGTATATTGTACTATATGTATAGTGTGTGTGTGTGTGTGTGTGTATATATGTATATATATATATATATATATATATAATGTATCTTTTTTTTTTTTTTTTATATTGCAGGAGTACACACAACATATTGATGGCAGTAAGTAGGCCTTGTATGAAACCTATTTAAATGGTGATAAACATGAGTGAATTAAGTAATAAACATTTGTTTGCACCCAATAATGTTAGAGGCTCACACTTAGTATAGTTGTCAAACATTAGGCCTGTATTATTAAAATAGTGTGTTTTCACAAGGAAGCATGAAGTGTATGTTTTTTGTAAATACATCTATACGAGTTTAGATAGTACTATATATACACACACACACACACACACACACACACACACACACACACACACACACACACACACACACACACACACACACACACACACACACACACACACACACACACACACACACACACACACACACACACACACAGTGTGTGTCTGTGTGTGTGTGTGTGCATATATCAATACATACTACATATATATTAGTATCAATTCAGAGATGTTCTTGAAACAAGAACACATAAATGATTAAAGGACAACATTACAATGGCCACCAAAGGTAAGTAATATTTAACACAAAATCCTGCTGTACACGTACAAGAAAGATGTTTGCAGTTAAATAGGTGCTTTTATAATTGCATGAAAATAATATGCACATGCAATGATTACATCAATTAACACACCCAAATGCAATGTTTTGCTGCAAAGTCAATGGCAGCTTCTCTAAACTTAGCAACTGGCTCCTGGTGGACCATTACTGAACAGACGATTAAAACATAAATATTTATAACACTATTCATTAATTAGGAGTGTTAACATTTCCAAAACTTCACGTGTACAAGAACATACTTGAAAGTTTGGAAACAACACAGTCTTCAGCATACATACAATAGTAATTAGATAATCTGAAGTCAACAAAACAAGGCCAAAGACATATTTTCTGAATTATAACATTTATTTTTTTTGTTCCTTTTGCGAGCGAGTAACAGGCCTGCTTGTTGTCTCTTGAATTTTCCTTTTTCTTTTGCCACCAACTTTAGGCACAACAGAGCCACTTTGAGTGGCCTCTGGCACTTCACGGGCAGGGCTTGTGGCCAGTGACTCACCTACAGGGCTTTTGGGCAGTGACTGTTCACCTACGGGGCTTGTGGCCAGTGACTCACCTACAGGGCTTGTGGCCAGTGACTCACCTACAGGGCTTTTGGGCAGTGATTCACCTACAGGGCTTGTGGGCAGCGATTCACCTACAGGGCTTTTGGGCAGCGATTCACCTACAGGGCTTTTGGGCAGCGATTCACCTACAGGGCTTTTGGCCAGTGACTCACCTACAGGGCTTTTGGGTAGTGACTGTTCACGGACAGGGCTTGTGCCCACTGACACATGTGAGCAAGTTGGTAGACACTGCACAAGTGATGGTTGGTCTGTTTCATGTGTGTCTTGTTTTGTTTTTGTCGCCTCCTTTGTAGGTGTCTGCTGCTGAATTTGTACAGATGGCAGCGGTAGGATGTCATCAGGAACCTGCACAGCAATGTCTGCTACTTGACCGGTAACATTTGGGCCTGGTGAATGAATATCAGATGAATGTGGTGAAAACTGACCTGCATGAACAGATCCTGGCTGGGAGGTGTTGAATTGTGGTACATTAGTCATTCTCCAGTAATTAGCTTGTGTTTGCTGAACAACTAATGCTTCGAATGAGGTGTTGATTTTTTGCAACTGTTTAGGCACTTCAATGAAGACTCTGTGGAGATGTGCCAATTGTGAAACTGTTTCTTCCTGCAGTGCAATCATCCTTTCCAGCACTGTCATCAGGTCAGAATGGCGACGATTTTCTGCTTCCACAATTTTTCCCTCAGAAGCTACAATTGCATCATATGTGGTATTTGCTGGACGTTTTGGCGGTAAAACAGTTTCAATTGGAACCTCTTCATGGTCACTTGCTTGTATTTGTGTGTCTACGGCGGCGGCGGCATCATCATCATCATCATCATCATCATCATCATCATCATCATCAAAATCCTCTTCATCATGTTCTACAAAAAAATGTACACATTATTAAATGGCATGTTAATCTCTGCTGTGTTACTATGTAATTGTACTGTGTCATAAGTAACAACTAACATGTTTCCATACGTTTTATAACCTCACATTAAAAACTACCTTGACTTAAGAATAATGTTTGGACTCAGTATGAAATATGAGTGAATGAAAACTTGCTGTAAACTCACAACTCCTACATGATAGTTAACATCACTAACACAATACAAGTTGCCTTACACTTCATTTTCACTGACACTAAGTAATCCTATTTAAAGAAGATGTGCAAAACAAATAATGAACATGACAACATAACATATAGAAGAGCACATATTATATGGCCACCAACTGATACACTCACCTTCTAGGTGTGTTGAGCTGGCTGACCCAGGTGAAGACACTTGTTCAGTCTCAGGTGACACATGTCCTTCAGGGGCAACTATATATAACAATAACATAAGTTTTACATTTACATGTGTAAATATTGAACAAACAGTTATTGTATGTTCTGTATTTATGAGTACCTAACAGCATCATTTCCTTAACCCAAAATGTGTGTGTGAAAGTGAACATAAATAGTTGTAATAACAATGTACATGCCTGTGTACTTAGAACTTTTGAGTTCCCTAACATAAAACATACTATGTTTCTGCAGTAATGCGTGAGGATAAATAGATAAAATTTGAACATAAAAATCATATGTTGTGTAGTGATATCAGTATCATAATGTACATAACTATCATGAGATGACCATTCACAATGGTTATCATGAAGGTGGTCATATTGCAAAAAGTGTTGTTTTTGGTAGAGGATATGTGTGGTACATTAATATAAGATGTGGCACACCTGAATGTGGCTGTGACTCAACAAGACAACACATGCAGTGTGTGATAATGTGTCGTTGATAGTAGTAGTTCAACTATAGATATGAGTGAACTAATGTGTGACGTACGCTTTGATAAGTAATAAGTTGTTGGGGCATTTAGTAGCTAAAGTGAAGCTTTCAAATGAGTGTGATTAACTTCAGTTGTACTAGTCAGGTTGTAAGAACGGTATTCCCTTCCCCAAAAAGCCTAATCAGCCACACCTTTCAATTACTTGAAACAGGTGCAAATGGTGTGAACTAAGTTGACCCTAAAATGAGGCTGTAATTAGTGTGTGTGCTGAACCCCACCCCCTCTGTTGAAGTGTATGCTGTGATGAGATATTAATTGCAGCTGCTTTAACACAATGGTAGATGAGCTAAATAGTCGTGTGCAGTTTTTAAGTTATGAAAACAATGACATAAAATATGATACGTGTGCCTCATTATGCTGTCTGTATATGACTTAAAGCAAAAATGGACCTTTTCATAAACAACTATAGATGTGTTAGTGCAAGTGATGTTTGTAGGCCGTTGCATGCAATATATTTGATGCATGCTTAAAATAGGCAGTAATGTCATGTTTGTCGGAGTAAATTAAATAAAATACACAATAATATTCTACATATTTATGTTCTGTACCTGTAGCTAGTAATAATTTCTGATTAACATGTGTTACACATGTGTACTACCCTGTTGTTCCCCATCTTCGCCCACCATCAATTGCTTCCACTGCAGCAATGCATTTTGGGAATTCACATGTAAATGAGAACGCAATGGCACGTGCTATATTAGTTACTGCTTTTAGTAGGACTACAACATATATGTCTATTTTGAGATATATATATATACAGAATCAGACATATACATATATAGATGCAGGTATGCTTATATTGTGAAGACAGTATAAAAAGCAGTGTAACTATGCAAAATAACTGTAAGCAACGACACGCCTAGTACAGTAATATTTCTCACCTGGTGGAAATTGTGAGGGGTAAATTCCTATATCACGGTCACCAGATAAGCCTTCCACGACGACGGGAAGTAATTTTGCCCGAAGCAGCTCCTCCAATGGACTTAATATGAGACGTTGTGGTGTCGGCCCACCTCCAGTGCCAGTAGCATGCACGCGTTGGTGTTGTATTTTCTTTTTCAATTTGGACCTAATATCATCAAATCTCTTGTGACAATTCCGCTTGTCCCTCACATGATTCCCACACGCATTGACACCAATGACTATTGTGTCCCACATTTCTTTTCTGCTTGCTGAACTTGTCCGCCCTTGAAAAACATATAAAATATATGAGGTAAATTAATAATAATATAAGCACCAGTTTCCTACACTGCTAGCTGTTCCAAGAGATAGCAAACATGCTGTTTTATGTGTAATATGTGAAGCACATGAGCATTCACTACTAAACCTATACATGTAAGCAAGCTTGCATTCATATTGTATGCAGTTATGGCAAATTGACCGCCTGTGTTTAGTTGTCCTTGTAAGGCATGATAAAAAGCTGTGTTTCCAGACTAATTAACATAGAAAGATATTGTGAACCCATATTTGCATATGAACAAAACTCAGATGACCTAGGATCACATGTATTTGAATAATAAATGTAAAGGTACACTTACCTAGTAAATGTCCATATATACTGTCATAGTGCTCCAGAATGCCAGTGACAAGAGCTGTATTTTCCTGGTCATTGAAGCGAGGATTACGTGGCTTCTCCACACGTTTCTTCCGAGCAGGTTTAGGGTCAGAGCTTGGCTGGTGCTGACTGGACTCTCCTTCTTCCAATGGAAGAGCCTCCAAAAGCTGCCCACCAGCAAGCACGCCACCACCATCCACCCCATCAGCAACTGCGCCACCAGCAGCACTCCCAGCACCAGCACTCCCACTCCTAGCACCAGCACTCCCACTCCTAGCACCAGCACTCCCACTCCTAGCACCAGCACTCCCACTCCTAGCACCAGCACTCACACTCCTAGCAACAGCACTCACACTCCTAGCACCAGCACTCCCAGCACTCCCACTCCCAGCAACAGCACTCCCACTCCCAGCAACAGCACTCCCACTCCCAGCAACAGCACTCCCACTCCCAGCAACACCACTCGCAGCACCAGCACTCCCACTCCCTGCAACACCACTCTCACTCTCAGCAACATCACTCCCCTGAACAGTACGTTCACTCCGACGCGTACTCGCACGAGTAGCACTCCCACTCCCACCGACATCACTCTTCCCACGCTTTGCGGGCATACTTCCAGCACTCACAAAAAACAGACAAGAAATGTACAGGCAATCACACGAAACACTTCCACATATAAAACAAGACAAAGATGTAAACAAAACAACAAAGGACAAAGCTCACCCAATACACAACAAGTCTCTCAGTCAATATGCAAATCTTCAAACAGCCAGCTCTGTGCGTCTCTCTCTCTCTCACTCCCAACAACACAGAGAATGATTAGCAGTACACGTTGCCTTTAAATATGGCGCGCAATCCAAAACATGCTTGTTTCACCTGATTCAGCAAGATTTGTGATTGGGCAACCTAACAGCACCGCGCCACGCACGCCGATACACCTGTGTGTGATCGGCTAATCATCGTGAGAGTGGGCGGATTTGTTTTCGGGTTGATTTTGAATGTATTCGGCACTTACTGCATACGGAGAGGAAAAATCGCCAATAACATGACTAATCGGTAAGATTGCCGATTTCACATAATCGACGCTTACTGCATGAGGCCCTATGTGGAACATATGTGCAATGCATAACAAAAATAACATCACAATAATGCAAAGTCCATGTCCACATAACGAGGTGATACCGGCCGGTACCACTAGCGTGGAAATCCCTTGACAAAGTCTTTTAGCAAGAGATGTTGGGTGGATGAACCGCTCCAGGTTTGCTGGTTTCACCACAATGTCTTTCTGTGAAAGTCTCTGGCACTGTTTCCTTTCAACTTTGTGAGAGAACAGTCCCTTTGACTCTGTAGTTTTCTCTACAGAGTGCATCACCTCGTGGATGTGCCAGTCATGGTAGTTTGTCATCCTATCACCTGGCGTTTGGTGGGAGGAGATGGCTTTTGGTTCCTCGCAGAAGCAGATTAATGTCCCTGGAAGACTGATCGTCAAGTCTGGTCCAGTGAGGAGGGCGTAGTTCAGGGAGACTCCCTGGAGCTGAGCGCTAGGGTTGAGCATTACCCGGATTTGATCGGGTTCCTGAGGGTGGTAGGCCCCAGGTGATTGGAGGTACCGACGTTCTTCACCTTTCTTCATTAGAAGTGCTGGCTTTGCGTGACCGGTAAGGAATATCTTTTGGATGAATGCCACAAAGTTGCTTTTGATCTCCGGCTCCCTTTGTGGGTTGCGGCGGAGCGAAGTGAGCCTAGAGATGACAGGTTCTCTATTGTTCAGGAGGCGTCTTTTTGGTGAACGGACTGGTAGCGGAGTCACCCAACTGCTTAGTTCGTCTTTAGAGAGCTCCTTGACTGTTAACTTCAGGAATCCTCTATCTTCCCTTGATGGTGTTTGCTTGTCATCATTCCTTGTTGTCTGGAGCGCTGTGCACCGTAGTTCATCGGTGCATTTCTCTTGCATGAAAACATCTCCGCGTAGTTTGGTGAAACGCTTTTGTGTTTGTTTGTTGACTGCCATCGGGAGGTTATTGTCTCCCCGGACGTAACGAAGAACAGTCTCTTTTGCCCTAGTAAAACCCTTTATGAAATGTCTCTGTGGCTGTCTCTTTTTGGATGTGTGAGAGGACAGTCCTTTTGACACTGTGGCTTCACCAGTGGGGCGCAATCTTTTGCGGCTATGCCAGCCGTGGCAGTTGGTTGCTCTGTTGCTTGATACTCTGTGGAGAGGAACAACTGTACGTCTTAGTTGTGCCATTGCTCGCGGGAGTATTGTCTGATTGTTTGTTGTTTTTTGGACGATCCCTTTGTCGGTCACCTTTGGGAGGTTACTCTCTTCCTTCGGTGGAATCGACTCGTCATCCTTGGCTGTCTGGGCTGCTAAGCATCCTAAGCCATTGTCGCATCCCATCGGCGTGAGGATGTCTTTGTTGGTCTCAGGGGTATGACCTTGTCTTTTCTCTTCACTTGGCCCTTCGGTCACTTGGAGATGGCCAAGACATGGTTCAGAGAGAGATGTGTGTCCACACACTGTCACCACCGTTCTGCGGGGTCAACGTAGTCTTGCCCGTGCTCTTTGTTGGTGCACGAGTTGCCCACTATCACCCATCCTAGGTCAAGTCTTTGGGCGTATGGCGTGTTGTGGGGTCCGTTATGCTGTTTACGGACTTTATGTACCCTCATGATGTCCCTACCGAGCAGCAGCAGGATCTTGGCGCCTTGTTCTACCGGCCGGATATGGTTGGCTATTCCTTTGAGGTGGGGGTAATGGAGTGCCACGTCTGGTGTGGGAATCTCGTCCCTGTTTGTGGCCATGTGGTTGCACTCGATGAGTGTGGGAAGAGGCATGGTCACTTTGCCGTCTTTTGAGCATATGGTGTAGCCATTCACTCTTCTCCCTGTGGTATCCATTCGCCCTGCGCACGTTCTGAGAGTGTAAGGAGAAGCACCGTCTTGTATGTTAAACATGTCGAAGAACTCTGACCTGACCAGTGATCGGTTGCTCTGGTCGTCGAGGATTGCGTACATCCGAATAGCCTTCTCAGGTTGTCCCTGCGGGTGCACTGCGACGAGGCATATTTTGGAGCAGGACATTTTGTCACCTTCTTTTCCGCATACCTCAGTGCGCTGAGATGTGACGGATGTTGACTCTCCTTCTTCTTTCTCCCTGCCATGCTCCGCTATGGAGGATGGGTTCTTGAGTTGGTGGAGTGTCATCGCCTCTGGGTGTAAAGCTGTCACGTGCTTGTCACTCTCGCACACTGTGCATTTGATCTCTTCCTTACAGTCCCTGGAGTCGTGGAACCGCAGCACTTGAAGCAAACTCCGAATTCTCCAAGTAACCTCTTGCGTTCCTCTAGGGACTTCATCCTGAACCCAAAGCACTTGTTGAGTGGGTGTGGCTTCTTGTGTATGGGACATTCCCTGTTTGGGTCCCTTGGTTCCTTATCTCCGGCGACCGACCGATCAGGAGTAGTTTGGGTCGTGGGAGGCACGTCCGTCCTGCGGGTCGAGATGGGTGTTTGGGGGTTACCATATCTCGGCGCTAGTGTCTCGTTCCTCGGGCTGCTTGCACTGTATGTGGTTTGAGCACCTAAGAAGAAGCTGGGGTCGTTCCTCGTCCTTGCTGCTTCGCGAATGAAGCTCAAGAAAACTTAGAATGGGGGGTAGACGACTTGCTTCTCCATTTTGTATTTGGAGCCTTGTGAGATCCATTTTTCTTGGAGGTTGAAGGGTAGCTTCTCCAGGATGGGTCTCACTCCACGAGCTGAGTCTAGGACGTTGAGACCTATTAAGGAATGGTCTTTCCTTGCGAACTCCAGTTCTTGCAGCAGGTCTCCAAGATCTCATAACTTCGAGTAGTCTTTGGTTGTGATCTTGGGGAAGCTTTCGACTCTTTTGAAGAGCGAATCCTCGACTGCTTCGGGGCTGCCGTAGGATTCTTCCAGCCTTTCCCACACTAGGTCCAGACCTACTTTGGGTTGATGTGCGTTCGCTGCCTGCAGTCTTTTCGCGTACTCTCTGGAATTGTTCCCCAGGAGCTTGACTAATAGGTTGAGCTCTTCCCTGGCTGAGAAGTCCAAGCTGTCGATTGCGTCTTTGAACGTGAACTTCCACGTCCGGTAGTTCTCAGGGCGGTCATCGAAGCAGATGAGCCCTGCTTGTACCAGGTCGCGCCGGATCATGTACTTGGCTATGTCTGTGAGACCTGAGGCATCGGCGTGTTTGTCCCATTCTGAGGTAGTTGCTGGGACGGTCTGTGCGGTCGCCTCTTCCTTGGCGTGGACGCGTGATGGCTGCTGGCTAGTGTGAGGGGCTGTTTTCTCCCGCGTAGGTGTACCTGGATTGCGAGCCTGTTGTGGTGCATCCGTGTGCGTGCTGGCGTGTGGATCACTGTTGCGGCTGTGGCTATCCCAGGCAGCATGTGCATTGATGGAGCAGCGTCTTCTCCTCGTGGTCCTAGCGAGTCTTCGGTGACTGTGGTGTCACTCCCTTCGTGTTGAGATGGTGCGCTGGTGTTTACACTGAAGAGGCTCCTTACGTAGTCTTCAGTGCGTCGGGCCAGATCCTCTGAGGCAATCCGTCTGTACGGTTGCTCCCCGCCGTCATGTTGCGCGGCTGCTTCTAGGACTTCAGCTTGGGCTATAGCGGCGGCGGCTTCCTTCTCTTGATTAAGTGCCTCTAGTTCCGCATCAAATTCGGCTTTCCTACGCGCAGTGGCTGCGGCAGTAGCGGTGGCGTTAGCGGCGGTGTTAGCGGCAGCAGTGGCGCCATTAGCGGCGGCATTAGTGGCGGCATTAGCGGCAGCAGTGGCAGCGGCAGTGGCTTTGGCGGCGGCTGTCTGTTCCTCCTCTTCCTGCTCTTATGGCTGCCTCTCTGCGACTATATTCGGCCCTGGCACGTGCGGCCTCTGCGGTGGCTCGCGCCTTGGTAGCACTTGTGCTTGCACTGGACGCGTTAGATTGCGCTGATCTTGCTGACCTTGATAAATGTCTGGATGTGCTTGAGCGCTGTGACGCGGTCTCCAGGAGGAGCTCTTTTCTCACGCTTTGCGCATCTGTGATGGCGGCCCGCACGCGGCTGTCACGTGCAAGATCAATGTTGTTTTGTAAGTCTCTTTCTTGCAGGCTTTCACCGGTGTTGGTTCTGGTCAAGTAGGTGATGTATGTTTCTGACAGCCCTTGGTAGCACGAGTGATCAGACTTTATTTGAATAATTGCCTGCGCGAGCTGTTGTGCATTATCGTCAATACTAACAACATTGCGTAACTCCAGTGCGGTTGTTTCCCAGGCCAACTCTAATTTAGCGCGGTGCGCTCCAATGTCAGTCTCATATTTTTCGCGGGCCTTTTGTGTCAGTGTGACTGTCCGTTTAGGCCTTGCGTCTGCCCGCGCCTGTTGCACTTGCGCAGCGGTCTCTGTGTCTGAGTGATCGCTTTCCTGCGTGATGTCTGGTGAGGCTCTGAGTTCTGCCATGCTGTAGGTGTGTGTAGGCCTTTTGCCAGTGCGTGTGGCATGCGGCGTGCGGTCTTTTACCTTGTCAGCGATGGGCGTCTGTCTCAGATGATGCCGAGTGGTGTCCTGCAGCGTGCAGCGTAGGGGTAGCTGTATTCACAGGTGTCTGTTGGCTCTGACCCATGTCCTGGCGGGTGTCCGGCGGCGTGGGCCTTGATGGCGCTGGCCGTGGGAACGCGCGCAGGGGTAGGTGGGAAGGTGGTTCCTCACTATAGGGCTGTGCAGAGGGTGAACTCAGACAGAGAGAAAGGCAGTTAGGTTTTGTGTAAGAAGCACTGTGTGTTGCAAGGCTGCTGTGCAGTGTGGGCTGCTGCTTGTCTGTTAAGGCTGCAGGCTGCTTGCAGTTTGAGCTACTTGGTGCTTCCTTTGTCTGCAGGGAGTGCTCTGTGTACTATTAGCAAAGTAAGGCTGCTCACTGTCTTTGCATAAAGCTGTGGTTGTTTGCTGTGTAGAGGCTGGTGGCTCTGTGTAGCAACGTGGAGCAGTATGCTTGTGCAGTGTGGTGAGAGACTGCTGTTTATTTGCTATGTAAGCTGCTTGCTTGTTTCTTTAGCTCCTCTGAGTGTATTCCCAAGGCACACGGTCCTCTTTTTACTTTTCTGAAGTCAGGGTCACGTTTGGTATGAATGGCTCCCGATAGCATTAACACAGTTCCATTTTAAATCACTCCAAGCCCTGTAATATTTCCGCCACTTTATTGGGAAAAGGCAGCAGGAAACAGAAACTTGTGGATGGTGTGTAGTGGTGATTATTAGTTAGAAACCGGTAAAAGAGATGGCCTCACCAAGAGGGATAAACAGAGAAGGGGTTCTTTACTCACTGTCTCCAGGGTGGAAAAGGAAGTGAGGTGCAGTGTGGGTAAAGGAATAGTCTAGGGGTAGACTATGTCTGAACAAACAGGAGGGGGGGCAGACTAGCCCATTCTGGTGAGGATCTCAGAAACTGCAGTAGCAGCTCACTGATTCCATGCTCGGAGGCAAGGAATGCAACATTGTTGCAAATTACACAGGCACAGTATGTGCGTGCAAACTCCATGCAGCTGGGAATAAGATCTGACAGGCAGAAGCTGCAAAGGAGAGAGGGGGGTGAGTCAGAAATGTGGTTTTTGTTCCATAACACTACGCTAAATGCATACAGGCATACCCCGGTTTAAGGACACTCACTTTAAGTACACTCGCGAGTAAGTACATATCGCCCAATAGGCAAACGGAGGCTCACACATGCCCCTATCAGCACATCCTGCACAGCAACACTGTGCAATACCGGCTCCCTACCTGTACCGAAGCTGTGCGCAAGCGGGGAGACTATAGAGCCTGTTGAAATTCATTATTTACATCAGTTATGCACGTACAGGACGATTGCAGTACAGTATATGCATGGATAAGTGGGAAAAAGGTAGTGCTTCACTTTAAGTACATTTTCGCTTTACATACATGCTCCGGTCCCATTGCGTACGTTAATGCGGGGTATGCCTGTACTAGTGTTATGTGAAATAAGCCCAGAAGGGGTTAAAATATCAAAGCATATGCTTATATAACCTAGTGCAATTAAAAACTGGTATAAACCAGTACAGATACTCACATGTAAGTGAAGTGGAATAAGGGGACCTTGCTAGGAGATTATATACCTAGAAGAGGAGGGGCTGGCCTGCCACAAACTGCTCAATAAGCAGTTGCATGTGATTGGCTAAATATATTCAATTACACCAAAGTAGTGTTGCCCTCTAGGAGCATGCTGCTAAGGATTAAAATCAGCCCAACAAATAATGTAAAACAAATATATAATCACTGCGCTTCTCCATGTAAAGAGCATGCAGCTAGTGAAGAAACTGGCCATACAAAATTGCAAAACAGACAGTGAATCCCTGTGCTTCTCCCAAAGGGATAGCAATCAATGGGGAATATAAATAAATGTATGGTGTAAATACCTATAAGAAAAAAGGAGACGTGGGGCTCCCATGGTTGTTCTACAAGGGATTTCTCTATTTTTTCATGGGCTAGTCAGAGACAGACTGTTGGATAAGATATCATAATAAATGCCTAATATACTTTAGATATATATGTGTAACAGACTTTCTGGACCTTCCTGACCCACCCAATCTCACATTGACCCCTGTGGTCTATCCAGTCCCCATTACATGGTAGTGTCTGGTGGTGCACCTGTTGGCAACAGAGCTCCTGAGTCTCCCACATGATGTTGTGTGGGGATGTCAACCCAGACAGGCAGCTGAGGTAGTGTGCGCGAGTCCTACCTACATACAGTGCAGCGCCTCCACCTCATCAGGATCTCTGCGTCCGCAAGGAGATGGTTCTGATGAGGAACTCCTTCTTGGTGGTGCCTCCCGCTGGAGAGTAACTTCAGTCTCACACAGTGGGGTTGTCTTGAAACAGGACATCTTTATTGATCAGTGGGCCAACTGCCCCTTGCAGTTAGCAACTCAGCCGCTCATCTGGTCCTGTGCTTTCCCTTTAAAAGGTCTGCCCTCCCAATGGAGTTGGATCACCTCTCCCCTCAGGGAGATCACCACCTGTGCCAGGTCTCTGAACACAGTACAGGCTCAGCCAGCCTTACTGCTGCTGGCTCTGGAGATAACTGCACCACTAGTTAGCACACTAGTGGGCTCCTTAACTTCCAACTGGAACCTAGTCCTGTAGAACACACATTAACTTTGGGCAGTGCTATGCCTTATATACCTCAGGAACAGGCACATCTCTGATGTCACTAATGGTGGACTCAGAGCATGCTACCACTCCCATTGAATACATATGACACCTCACCAGGGTGTGAGGGCAAACCTCCATGATTGATACTGGCAATCCTGCAACTTACCAGGGTTACTGCCAGCATGAGAGAGAACTGTATGCCATTTTACATCATGGCTACATATGTATAATGTGACACAAAGAAAACACATGATGAAGGGAGCTCCAGGAAAATCCTGAAATGTGCTTAATTATTCACAGCTAACCACATTGCAGTGTTGGCTCATATAGAAAACTTTGCAGATTCATTTCCCTATTCAGACCTCTTGGTTCTAGTGTATACAAAATTATTGAACAGAGAACTGAATCAACAAAGTTTTCTTTAAGTACTGTATTTTGTGATAGTTTGTACTTATGCATAATTTTTGTTTGTAATATAATGTTTTATATGGCAAATGAGAAATTAACAAAAAGGATTTCTTTTTTTTATGATGAAAAACACACACAAAAAAAGGAATGTTTATGAAGATGTGAACAAAAAACATACAAGACAAAGGAGGGTCTATACTGACAAAGAGTACATCATTTTCTGAATTTCAAAGTTCTTCATCCGTGCAATAAAAGTCAAAGAGATTTGTAGGGGCATCAAGCATGAGATGGAGTGGATTTCTTAAACAGTGGACTTATTACCTTATTGATGTTTCAAGCCTGTCAGAAAAGTTGAATAAATTATCAGATAGAGTAAAAAAATTATTAAAACCACTCACTACAGTGTAGAAATGCAGAAATATCTCACACTGTCTACATATAATTCATACTCCCTTCTAGTGTGGTTGTTTAATACATTTTAATACATTTTAGAATTTTCTGTTAAAATATTTTGAATTCTTGTTTACATTAATACACAACATAATGAGTAGTGAGTAAAACAAAGTGACAAAAAAACCTGAACGTACAGTGTACAACAAGCATGTCAAACTCAAATGCTAACAATGGCCAAATAAACAAGTTTTGTCAATTGGATGCAGCATTGGGCACCCCCTGTCTCTTGTTATATACAATTGCCACGCTCAGTAGCACTCTGGTTGACATAAATATATATTCACTTTGTGGTGGGTGTGGGAGTTTAAGCTTGCTGGGAATCTGTGTTAACCTATGTCTGACTGCTAGCAGTCAATTGGAGGCTGTGGCACCTCCCCCAGAGCTCACTCCTCCTCCTTCACCCTTTTAACTTGGAAGGTCATTTCACTTGCTGCAGGAACAAGACCCATTATGTTTTTTTCCCCTCTCACAGAGGTAAAAGGAAGGGTTCACAGTGTAGTGTAGGACCTGCATTATTTTGGTTATACTTT
>NC_134484.1:349351206-349426206 GCF_040206685.1 Ascaphus truei
TACCTTTATATTTCATATGATGATGTTATTTACAAAGCTACAAACATATCCTCAGTTGTAAACAACTAGCACGCATATAGATTACATTTGTAATGCTGACTATGTAATATAGTATATATATATATATAGCACTACTCCCAGACATCAATATTGAAGAAAAAATGAGGAAAGTGCGTATTCCATCAAATGTAAATTATTTATTGGTCATATGAAAAAAAATAGTTAAGGTGTCGCCTCACCAACGCGTTTCACGCCTAAGCACTTTATCAAGGTATGCTACGGTTTCTGGACTTTGTATATTGCCTTCACTTTCACTAAGTGGTAGGTCACTGAACCAGTATGCTACACCATGTACCTGTCCATTATCTCATCAGTCAATTCCAGAGATTCGCTATATGAGAACATCATTTTTTATATATCGTTCATTGTGTCTGTTTACTGGTCTTTAGCACCACATAAGTTCCTTACTTTGCCTATTTATGTAATATAGTAGTAGGAGAGGTAAGAGAGGAAACATACTTAGTTAGAGAAGGGGGTCCCAGTATAAGTGGGCAGTATAGCAAAGTTTATCTGGATACAAAACTGGAGAAAAGGTGCTTTATTCCCTCTATTTTGTCTATCTTTAGATTATTTCCTGATTATTATTTTTCTGTTCCACTTAGGGGGGGGGAGGAGATGCTGGAACTCCAGGTTGTTGCATTTACAATCCACATTGTAAAAAAAATGTTGTTTAGTTAGGTGACTATTAACCATGAAGGTACTAAGCTCTCTATCAGAGAGAGTATTTTTCATTCCTTTTTTACATTTTATTTTTTATTTATTTTGACAAACGAGGGGAACTTGAGTGTACGGGTGGCCCATTTTATCAAAACAATTGGTTAACTTCTAAGGTGGCTCTAGAGGCGCCAGTGAAAAACAGTGCCATTGATTATTTCAATCAAATGGAACATTTATTCACAATAGCCCACTGAGAACTAAAAAGCCCCCAAATAAGTAGTGTGGCAGCCATGTTTTATTTTCATAAATCCATCATTAGGAATACAATATATCAATTTCATTAAATTGTAACAAAAAAATGCATTTCTGTGCAAAAACAGCTGTTTTGGGACAGATCTGCATCTTACCATCTTTGAAAGCAGCAGTTCTCCTCCATGAATCCCCTTGTTTTATACCAGGATGAGAAACAAGGGGTCCCCGGAGCTGAGACACGGCATGTACAACACTGGTAATCCCTTGGTTTCCAAGATACTGACCAGTAAAAGGTACCACTGGTACTTTCGGGTTTTTAAATCTCTGTCAAACAAACCAGGGGTGCGCAAACTTTTCAGTCTGCGCCTCCCTGCCTGCTCTCCCACCATGCTCGCGCCCCACCCTTACCTTGTCTCGGGAATCAAATGACCCCACGGCGTCATTTGAAGACGTGTCGCCCGAAGCCATCCGAGACAAGTAAGGGAACTTACAGATGCCTCGCACGGTCCCCTCGCATTTAATTTAAATGCTTTGGGAAAGAGCACGGGGCCTCTGTAAGCACCGCCTCTCCCCCCCCAGAAAATCTTCCCTGACACAGACCATTAGGAAGCAGCCACACACTGTATGATGTTGTGGTTCCTATTGGCCCGCGTGATGCAGGAGATTTAAACATCTATTTTGTTTCCCCTAGAGGGACTGAAATGCGCTTATTTTAACAGTATGTATCTTGGTGAGCAAGGGATCCTGGGTGATGAAATATTGTTTTTCAGATACAGAGAACCCCTGAATTTAATCCTATTGTAAAAAAAGGGGGGGGGGGCAAAAAAAAAGGAACAGAGGAAACTGCTGCATATATCTTCTTTACTGTAAACACCAACTTCACAAAATAAACATTGTTTAAATAATATTGCAACTTTTTTTATTATTGCCCTTCTAGAAATCCATGCATTTAGAATAATTGCAGTAATCATATACACAGGAGGCAAAGATTTTCACAGACCCGACGTACATTTCGCAATATCTCTTGGCACAGGAGGATATATCAGGAAGCTTAAATACTGTGAACATCACCGGTTGACACAACATATCCGCCAATCACACATCACAAAAGCCTTAATGGATAAATGCAGCGTCTTCAAAACACACTCATAGGTTGAATTTTGATGGACCTTTTTCTCAAAGGAACAATTTTCTACGAATGTATTATAAAAAAAAGGATGAAAAGTCAACAACATCATTTAGAGCCGAAGGAGATAAAGTGCTACGTTTTGAAATCCACCTAGATTCTTTTTGTAAAAGTATCTTTAACCTGTTTCCTCCTCGCTTCAGAGAGAACTGCTATTTTAAACACTAATCTCTCTCTCTCTCTCTCTCTCTCTCTCTCTCTCTCTCTCTCGCTCTCTCTCTCTCTCTCTCTCTCTCTCTCTCTCTCTCTCTCTCTCTCTCTCTATTAAATTAAATCATGTGTAATGTGCAAGCAAATGAGATGTCAAATCATGCAATTTTTATGCAATTTTTATGCATAGTTCATTTTTAACTAATACAAGCAAAACACCAGATTATTATTGCTTTAAATGGCAAGTCTTTTTAGGGTGATTTTGCATTGGCTATATTGGAGTTTAATGATTAGGCCCAATAATCATACTGTATGTTTTAATAGAAATTGTGCCGAAGAAGAAGCAAATCTCTCCAAATATCCCGTGATTGGCAATAACACATTTTACTCACGTCTTGTTTGAAGAACTTAACTTGTTTACCCACATCTTTTTTTCCTTTACAGCAATGAAATGAGACACGCATCAGTTTAACTATAAAATAGGTGTAGAATTAACACCTCTTTAAACAGTAGTGAAGTATTTTCCTACACTATTGTATGTTTTAGACAAAAAAAAGTTCAGGAGAAATGTGTGTACTTAGAGGGTGGGAGAAGACTAAAGTTTTTCTGCTAAACATTCTTTCATAGTGTGTTCCAAATACTCTGTTTTAACCTACCCAAAAAACAAACATGATTTAGTACATATTTCATCACTGTCTACCTGAGAAAGAAATCCCTAAGAGTCAATGAACTATAAACCTGTTCATAATCAAGGACAATATAGAAATTTTGTTTTATGATTCCAAACAAACCGTGCATCCCAAAACTGGAACAATCTACCGGAGACTCTCACAGCCGCCACCAGTCTAAGTTCTTTCAAAACTAAAGCTGTCTCACATTTTAACCTGGTCTGTAACTGTTACATACGCCTATAATAGATATTATCTCTAACTGTGCATGCAATGTCTTGTATATAATGTATACCCTGTTCACTTACTGTATGTAACTCTGTATTTGTAACCATGTATTATTTGTCATCTTAACTCTATGCCCAGGACATACTTGAAAACGAGAGGTAACTCAATCTTCCTGGTAAAGCATTTTATAAATAAATAAATAAACTCAAGAAAATCTTAAATGATGCACTTTTCATTCATAGTGAAGAAGTAATTGCCAAGAAAATTCATCACAAAACTTCTACACAAACGGCAAACTATTGCAAATGTTGTAGCAATAAATGAGGGAGAAAACAAAGACATACAGTATAATCTTCATATGAAATGGAAGTGAATTTGCGGCTTTAAGATTTACTGAAGTGAGGCACTTTGTAAAAAAAATTAAATCAGTTTGAAGCAGGCAATGTCTTTGCAATCTGGGAAAACGACATCATTAAAGAGGATGCTACATTTAACTGAAATGATAATTTTTTTTGGAAGGAAGAAAGAAGATGATTCTAAAACGGCATGGTAGAGCTGCACATATTAAGAAATTAAAAGACTAAAATGGGTATCAAATTTCTAAGAATAAATCAACAAAATGATAGCTCTATTTTTCTTTAGAACATGCATTTAAGAAAGAATTATGGCCCTAAGAAAATATTTGTATTGTTGAAATACTCTTCCCGATCCATTATGGAATTTGTAGTGCTACTTAAACCAACATATTTATTTAGCCACATTCTAATATGGTGTGCTTTTTAATGTTGGGCTATCAGTCAAAGATACTTCTTTTGTGTATACTTAAACATCTCCACTATGCCAACAAAAATGAATTACAATGATAAATTGTGTGTATTCTAAGTTGAGATACAACTGAATAAGTGCACTTAAAAGGTATATAAATCTTCAAATAAGTCAGTACATTCAACTGAATGTATCCTATTCGCCAACGAAACCATAAAAATTTAAAATAATTGCAAGCAAGGTATGGTTTCTTGGGTGCAAGTAGTTGTTTGTTTGCGCTATTTTGTCTATACAAAGCACATATTTGAGCAACATTTATTTGCGCTCTTTAATAAATATTTACATAAACTCACTAATGATTTTTTTCTTGCCTTTCCAGATGTACGCCCACTAGGCTTGCCTTAATCTTGTGTTTTCCTTCTCCCTCCTGTCCTCTCCAACCCTTCCAGTCCTCAACATCTCCCTTCCTGACTGCTATATTATTATTATTAGCGTTTATTTCAACATATTCCACAAAATGGTATAATGGGGGGGGGGCAAATGTTTACATAAACGCGACATACAAAATAAAAACAAAGAGCGGTACAATGGGGGAACATGAACATAAGAACTAATGCAAATAATTACAGAAGGTACTGAGAGACATGTTTGTGAGAGCTTACAATATAGATGACATAGCCCCTCCTTACCCTCATTCAGTGTCTCTGCTCCACTAACCACCGTGTACCAATGGGAGTGAACACGGCATTTTCCATATCATGGTCCTTAAGATGTCCCAGCAGAAGAGACATCAGAGTTTTGATATTGTTGCTATGAAACATTATTCAATGTTTGAAATTGACTTTATTCTGTAGAATAAAGTGGTCTTCACTCCGCTGATTCATACTACATTTTATTTATTATTTATAAAATGTTTTAACCAGGAAGTAATACATTGAGAGTTACCTCTCGTTTTCAAGTATGTCCTGGGCATAGAGTTAAAATGACAAATAGTACATGGTTACAAATAGGTACATAAGTGAACAGGGTACATATACATTATATACAAGACATTGCATGCACAGTTAAAGATAATATATATTATGGGCGTATGTAACAGGTACAGACCAGATTAAAATGTGAGACAGCCTTAGTTTTGAAAGAACTTAAACTGGTGGTGGATGTGACAGTCTCTGGTAGGTTATTCCAGTTTTGGGGTGCACGGTAAGAGAAGGAGGAACGGCCGGATACTTTGTTGAGCCTTGGGACCATGAACAGCATTTTGGAGTCTGATCTCAGATGATGAGTGCTGCACGTGGTAGGGGTGAGGAGCTTGTTCAGATAGATGGGTAGCTTGCCCAGAAAGTATTTGAGGGTGAGACAGGAAAGGTGAACTTTGCGCCTAGACTAAAGTGATGACCAATCTAGTTCTTTGAGCATTTCGCAGTGATGTGTGTTGTAGTTGCATTGGAGGACAAAACGGCATATTGAACTGTAGAGGGTGTCAAGTTTGCTAAGGTGGGTTTGGGGTGCGAGCCGTATACTATGTCTCCATAGTTGATAATTAGCACATATAACACATAAATAATAAATAGAGGGGAAGGATCACAAGATCAATAATTCCACTTCTCAAAGGCACCCATCAACACGGGGGGAAAAACCTCATACAAACCAAAAAAACCTCCCCACTATCTGTCAATCCAAATGAAAAAGGAAGGCAGACATGGACAAGACAAAAGCTGCTCAATAGCACAGATGATATGGCTAAACAATAAAACACAGCCTAAGCCGCATAGAGTGCAACAAGCAAGCTTATCTTAGAGGTATAGATTGGAGTCCTCGTGGAGTTGGGAACAGCAGCTTCCGGGTATCGTTGTCACGATCTCGCGTCACTGCATGATGACCTCAACATGTTTCACGCCCAAATGGCGCTTCTTGCAGAATCCCCCTTGCTGCAGTGGAAGGTGATAATGATTGAAAGGCAGGGTTGCAGACCTGTCAAGGACCTGTGAATGTGCTCACAAGTGATATTCTTTATTGGTCTATATGCCAACGGTGGAGGTTTTTTGTTGTCTTTTTCACCCACCATAACTTAAATAATGTATGGTATATATATATATATATATATATAAAAATAAAAAAATATAAAAAAAATATATATATATATATTTTTTTTAATTAGAGGTTTGAAGAAAGGCATCTCCGAAGCTATATTGTGTTCATTTCAGCTCCGGGGACCCCCTGCTTCCCGAGATACTTACCTCTGTAGAGGTTGCCGATTTCTCTGTGAAGTTTAGAAACCCGGTCACGCTGGACAATAGAAAGCCGCACAGAATGACGTCACAGCTTCCTATTCGCTCGCGGGACATTTATAGCCACCATTATGTTAGGCACAGAGTTCCCTGGCTGCAGAGATATCGGCACTGCTACGGCGGTAAGTATCTCTGGACGAGGGTGTCACTGGAGCTGAAATTAACTCAGTTCAGCTCCAGAGGTCCCCTGCTTCAGTTCTGTAATAACATTTTTGTATTATTATTTAAAACGCAATGTAGCCTGTTCTGCTGCTTTAACACACACACACTTAATAATGTTAAGTAATGGGTAAGGTAAAAGACTATGAACCATAAAAGGCGTTTGTAAACTGCTTAGTGCCTTTTAGAGATTAGCAGCGCATCACCAGCTACAATATGTGACTTCATCCCCAGCACTGAAATAATGACAAACATTCTGAGGTTAAAGCATGTCATTTTATGCCTTAAACCCCAACTTATTTGATATAGGTTGTTATTGTCCCGGTATTGATATGCATTGTATGATGATATTAATTGAAAAACAATAAAAGTTGCATTTCAAAATGTAGCCAATCACATTCATATTTTCTTTCTAGATAATCTGGTTTCAATCGCTATAAATATCTTAAAAACTACAAAATTATTATAACATCCATTGCCAGATTGTTAAAAATCCACATATGAATTAGTCCACAGAGAGGGGGAGAGCATGCACCCCCACCCCCCCTTCACATAGACTTCATTGGATTGTATGGTCAGTGATAGAGAAAAAAGCTGAGAAGGGTGGATCACCCTTTTTGAGACTGATCAACGGAACGGCAGATCCGAGGCAGATCCAAATCTGGCCAAAAAAATTGCCCATCTCTAACTATCACAATAAATGGAGAGTCCATTTATATATGTGTGGTTCGTACAAAAAAATAGCTGCATTTAATATGCATCCCACACGACTGAAATGGTGATGAAACTGAGATAATTATTATTTTCCGTCATTCATACTATAAAAAAGGTACCCTATACAAAGTATCAATCCTACCGCAAATCTTTTGCATGAATGGAAGCGAGGGGTCTCTCGGTGTATGATCAGATGGGTTCTATTTTGGAAGAGCTCTGTGCAAATATTGAAGAAAAACTAGAAGACACTATTGGTGATTTAAAAATAAAATAAAGCTTTGTCACCATCTACCTTCACAGCACTGGGGCTTCAGGTTGTGACACTTTAACAAAAAGATATCCTAACATGTTCTACTTGGTGTCTGCACACACCGCTGCCACGGTTATGATGACTAGATAAGCACGTTTAGACTTTCTCCTATTTGAAACGGGACTAATTTGGAGGAAAAATAAGATCTATACAGTAGATTGGCATAATAAAATGTCAACAAGAACTGACCCAAATCCTCATTTTTTTTCTCTTCTTTACAGAAAATAAGACATGTAACCCACGTTACGTAAAAGCACATTTTCAAGTAAGAAGACCATCTACTGTACCAGAATACATCAACATCTTAATAGAAGAGCTACCCCCCCCCCCCCCCATTGTAGAAACACAAATATGTCTTACTGTACATTACATAATGGGACATAGACCTGGAAATACCTCATGATTCTGATTGGGAAGAGATTTGGGAGACAATATCATCTATCTCTATCAACCCCACTATAAAAGAGAGCAGTAACAAATGACTTTATAGATGGTATCTCACCCCTTATAAACTTCATAAAATACTGTATATCCTCAGACCTCATTACCGTGTTTTTCAAAATTGTGGAATGCAGGCCACTTTCTTTCATATCTGGTGGGAATATCCCTTAATAAAAACTCTATGGACCCAAAGTGTTCCAATGTATTCGCCGTTTACTACAGACAACAATTCATCCCAACCCAGCTTTAGCTTTACTTAATAAGCGACCTCAAAACATTAACAAAGTATAGAACACTGATGACACACGTTCTTTCAGCAACCATATGCTGTATTGTGTTTAACTGGAAACAACCAGCTCCAGTAATGATGGCAAATAAAAATAGAATTAAACTATGGTATTCAAAAAGATCACTGCATTCCTCAATAATAATAATAATAATAATAATAATACTGATAATAATATCAATACATTCCAAAGGGAATCGGACCCATGGTTATCAGAGGAAACCTTCATCGCTCACAATAGAAGTCTACTAACTCTCTAAACCGGGACCCTTGATGGAGACAAGACCCTAAAAGATTCTGTCACTGTTCATCCAAGCACATGGTCTGTGTTCAGCAGAAAGCCGTATTATCATAGATCAAACCAATGGACAAAATCGGTTGTAGTAAAGGATCAGATAGGACTACACATTAAACAACTGCATAATATCCCTGTACAAACTGTATCTTACTATATACTATCAACGTTGTAACCTAATTATTTCTCCATGTTATGTTTAACCCCAGCCTAACCTTTTTTTTCCTTTTGTACCCCTTACCTCCTAAAAACACAATAAAAAATAAAACTTATAATATTAAAAATATTAACAGGAGGTGCAACACATAAGTTTTGTGCACAGGATTTTCTATGGAAGAGATCCATTGGGTAATTAGATGAAATGAATACATATTTAGTCTGCATTTTTTTTTTAAATGATTTTCTGGTCAATATTAAATATGTCATATATAGCAACAAAACATTTGCAAGAAATATCAGATTAATGAAAAAAATGTTTGCAATTGAGTCCTTACAAAACAAAAGACTAAGTGTAAGCCATTTGAACAAGATTGGGTCTTGAATACACAATATACAGTAGTATGTTCAATTCTGACTATGGACACATACATTTCTAGTGGTATTAGGATAAACCGTTTTATTTTCTTGTACTGTACCTTCCCATCACCTATCTTAATATATAAAATTGAAATTTGTGGGGTTGTTGCTAGATGTGGTGATTCTGATTGGTCCGTGGGTCTGTCACTCAGCCTCTGGCCAATCAGATTGGTCCGCATCCCCTCTCATTGGCCTGCGTGGCTCTATGACGTCACCCAACTGCCACTCTCTTCTCCTCCTCATACGCAGCTCACATTCCCCCTCGGCCTCACCCAACTGCCACACGCACAACCACTCGGCCACTCTCCTCTTTACCCAGCGGCCGAGACCGCCGGCTCCCACCCCCATCACCCCCCACCCATCACCCCCCCCAGCTCACCTCCCCGCCGGCTCCCCCCCATCACCCCCCCCACCCGCAGCTCACCTCCCCTGATTGTGTGTCTCTGGCTGGCTGATTGCGTGTCTCTGATTGGCTGCCTACCCCCTGGAACCACACACACTGACTGACAGCCGCCGCCGGACTACATCCCCCAGCTTCCCCTGCGACGGGTGACACGACGGTCCCGTGACCCGTCCCGCCTGCCTGCTCCTCCCCTTCCCTCTGGTCCCCTTCCTCATGGCGCTCCCTTGCTTGCCCGCGTGGGTAGGGAGATGGGCGCGGGGGGGTGGGGTGGTTTTGCGCAGTCACGGCGCCGCCGCCGGACTACATCCCCCAGCTTCCCCTGCGAGCGGGTGACGCGCCGGTCCCGTGACCTGTCCCGCCTGGCTGCTCCTCCCCTTCCCTCTGGTCCCCTTCCCCACAGTGCTCTCTTGCTTGCCCGCGTGGGGAGGGAGATGGGCGCGGGGGGTGGGGTGTTTGTGTGTGTGACACTGTGTGTGTGTGTGATACTGTGTGTGTGTGTTTCGCACTGTGTGTGTGTGTGTGTGTGACACTGTGTGTGTGTGATACTGTGTGTGTGTGTGTGTGTGACACTGTGTGTGTGTCTCGCTGTGTATGTGACACTGTGTGCTGTGCAGGGGGAGGGACCAGAGCTGCGCACGGGGGGGGGACCAAAGCTGCGCAGGGGGAGGCCAAAGCTGCGCAGAGGGGGAGGCGCGAGACATGAGTTGCGCAGGGGGGGGGGGCGGGAGACCGGAGCTGCGCAGGGGGGGGGGGGGGGAACGGAGAGAGGGAAAGCGGAGAAAGACTGGGGGAGTGGAGAAAGAGACAGGGGGAGTGGAATGAGGAGGGAGCGGGAAATTTTAATCCTGGGCGACGCCGGGTCTCTGAGCTAGTAGTACTTAAAAACCAATAAAAGCAGTGTATCTTAAAGCACTATTTAAAAAGGCAGTTTAAGCAGGCAATATTAGTATAGATCAGTAGCTACATTAAAAGTAGAAAAACACAACAAAACCTTGCTATCAAATGAAGAGAGAAAAGGTACATTCTAGCTCTTAATAATGATTTTTTTATTAGATTTTGATCCATGTGAGAATATACATTTTACAAAATATTTGTATTCAGCATTTTTAATATACTGTACTCAATTAAGATGGGTGATTACACACATTGTCATGAATTCACCCATTGATACACACCATCTTCTGCAGCAGGCCTGTCAAGTGTCACTCATTTGGGGTGAGTCTCATTGATTAGAACTTAGAAGACAGCCTTCCACCGCATTTAGCATCAGTGATCTCAAACACTAAAATGGAGTCTCACTCTTTGAAATCAGAGTTTTTCCTTTCAAATGTCATTTAGTTGGCCCAAAACTTTTTGGGGGCTTGGGCATTGATATCTGTTTATTTCATACATAAAACATATTTTTTTTAAATGTATGCAAGAAAAAATGAAAACAACAATTTTTGCTTCTGTGTAATTGACGATTTTTTTTTTTTGCATTTTTACAGAAATTAATATCTTTTCAACCATTTCTGGATTTTCATACCGAATGGAATCATTAAGTGCGTATTAACCTTCAGAGTACCCTAATGACATAACTAGTACGGCATGCGAGCCAAGGCACACCAAAGGCACTCATGACGCGCCAGATCTTGTATCCCCTTCCATTTTGTATCACATGACTCAAAAATGCTGGAGCGATCACATGACGATCACTTTTGAGGATTTGCTTTCACGTCTAATGTAAAATACATCAATACATGCTGTTTTATTCTCTGTATTTCATCTCAATGTGTGGGAGTTTTTTCCTTAGCTAAAAAAAATCTCTTGGGTTATTATCATGGTGCTGTGGATTTGTTTCTCGTGCTAGAAACATTCTGCGATAAATAAATAAAACCCACAATTTAAACATCTGTGAAAGTCTATAAATACACTTCTAACTTTCTGCAAATGTGAAAAATCTGCATTTCACTGTAATTCTGCACAATTTACACCATTTCAAGCAGCAAAACATGTGAAATCTTATGGGGTTTATTTATTTATTTACATCAGTTCTGTAGTATTAGAGAATAATGACTGCTTTTTTTTTTTTCATTCAACTCTTAATGCCATTTTTAGTGAGTTTTAAAGCATCCTTTGATTTAGCAGGCTTTAACCCACGTTCCCAGCAGTGCAAGATATTTGCAACACTTTCCTGTTTGGGATCATTTGTTTGTTGCAAATGTTCCCAGCAGTTTGAGCTGTAAACTGTAACAATAGATAATGTTACCTTAGTAATACAAGGATATATTATCAGGCAGTCCTCGGTTATCCAATAGAATCCGTTCTGGAAGTAGCGTTGGATAGTGAAACTGTTGTAAAGTGAGTCCCATGTTAATCAGTGGCGGTGAGCGTTGGATAACGCATTCAGGCGTCAAGAAACGGCCCTTAGGGTTGCATTTTAAAGCGTTGGATATGCCATTCGTTGTAAAGTGAAACGTTGGATAACGAGGACTACCTGTACACAATTTGGATTTTGACAGATTTAGAATGGGAGCACCAAATGATTGCCAGCTTTGGTAAGAATGTAGAATTATATACTTGTCACAAGATTTACATATAAAAATAAGATTTATTTTTTTTAAGTTGGAAAGTAGTGTTGCTGCTTTAAAAAATGAATAGATGTGTTTAGAAAACTAACAAAAAAGAAATAAACATATGGGTGTGGCAAAAAATATATAATTTAATTGTTTCATATTGTAGCAATGTAATAGTCTGGGTTTGCAATCGGTTGAACATAACCTCAATAAATATTATAACATATTTAATGACATAGGATTTATTTAACAGCATTGCAACATAAGATTTGGGGGTTCTAAATCAAAATGGCATTTTAATATAAAAGTATTGACTTTTATCAATAAGAGTGCATGCAATTGCTTATGCTAAAAATCAGTGAGACTTTACATATCTGAATTCCCACCAAAACAATTATAAGAAATATAATGCAAATAAAAATACCCCTTAAGGCACATTCACGTCTGACAGGTCCACAACCTTGCCTTTCCCCATTATCTCTTAGCATACAATGCTTCCACTGCAGCCAGGGATTCTGGGTACTTTTTGCTTCTTATCCATTTTAACGTGGATCCCTAGAAGCTTATGTCCTCCACATAACACAGCTTTTTCAGCATAGCCTGGGTTAAAGAAGTTCATAGCCAGTAAACCTTTTGGGTCTCATCAGTATGAGGATGGTTTACTGGCTATGCAATGTGAAGCTGGGAGTGGTTACAACAAGTGACCATGTGCACTGTGAGTGCTCATTTGCATGTCATTACCCAGAATCCCTGGCTGCAGTGGAAGCACTGTATGCTAAAAGATAATGGGGAAAGGTAGGTTTGTGGACCTGTCTGAGACCTATGAATGTGTCATAAGTGGTATTTTTATTTGTCGTGCACTTTCTTTGTGTCAAGATATATAATCAAATATAATGGCGTATTTTGTGTTTTTTTTCCCTAGGGGATCATACTTAATTTTGGAAATAATACTGGGAAAAAATGGAAAAGTGCAGTGCTCAGCAGTTGGTAATATTTATTTATTTATCAAATGTTTTACCAGGAAGTAATACATTGAGGTTACCTCTCGTTTTCAAGTATGTCCTAAAGCAGTTTCACAGAATAAATAAGTTAAATAAAAAGTGTCCACGTGAATCTCTCTAAAAAAATGTATGTCAATTCCACAGAAAAGTATATGGACAAAAAGATACTAAAAATGAATGAAATAAGCAGACTTGACATTTTCGTACACGTCAATTGCTATAAACATGAATTTCTTACTCTGGACCTTGTAACATTTCTTCTTTAGCTCGAAGTTAGTTCCTGCAAATACATACCATGTGACCTCCCAAGTTTCAGAAGCTGACATTATTGTAAATTATACAGGGTAACATGAAAAAGGGTTCCATAAAGCAGATTTCAGATGAAAAAGGGAAGATCCCTTTATATGCAATTGACTTGATTGAGCTGAGTGAGGTTAGTTTTACTCGAAAGAAAGTAAAAACGATACATTCTCAGCAAGGGAGAACTGGTTTAAAAAGCATTTGCTAAATTATTTGTTTAATAACCATCTGTTGTTCTAATAAGCATCTGGTAAATAATAAAACCAAGAGTTGTTATAATGAAAGCAAACTGATTACAGCCTTCCCCACCATCTCTGTTTGTCTGTCTCTGAACTTCCCATCAAAACACTGTGCTAATTCAGCACCAAGCCATAAAACCATCAAACAAACCTTCTTTTTTCTTGCCATGGCTCCCAAACACCATAAAACTGAGACCATCATGGTCCTTCTCCCTTGTCCTTTGCTACAAGGGCTGTAAATACCTTCATCTTCAATGAAAGAGACAGGTTTTTCGTCTCCAACTCATTTCCTATGGGAAATGCTTTGTTGTAAATTCCATTGACACATTGTGTTTACATTTTCATTTTCAACCAACTGATTTTCAACTCCTCTAGGTAAAATGCAGCAAACCATTTTGGTTGTGGCGGAGGCTTTCACATTTCAGCTATAGTAGCTCAACTCATTGGTGCAAGGGGGACTTTAATGAAAACAATAATTGACTGCGCGTTCATCTGCATTTTACAGTTCTTCTAGATAACGAACAAAAGACAAAAAGCCCCAGCGCTACCTCCAATATGACAAATGATATATTTAAATACTATTAGTATTATTGGATGTACAGTAGTACTGAGGTTTTTTGTCTTTTGTTATATAAATGTGGTCACCATCAGAGTTGCACTCCTTTTGACACAAATATATATATATATATATATATATATATATATATATATATATATATATATATATATATTATATATATATATATATATATATATATATATATATATATAAATATATATGTAGAGGTATCAGTACCGTGTTAGCCGAGCTTCAATAATCAAAAAATAAATAGATGATACCGTTCTGTGGCTAACGAAATGCTTTTATTTGTGCGAGCTTTCGAGATACACTGATATCTTCTTCCGCCGATGTTACAATGAATGAAGCAAGCAAAAGGTATACTTAAAAACAGTGTCTCTTGGAATGTTATCTGTGCTAGTCCTTCCCCCGGTGTGGATGTGTTTTATGGCTAGAGGTGTCAAAAGGTTCCTGAAAGCAAGTGATGTAAGAGTGTGTGTGTATCTGTGTGAATATAAATGAATGGGGAGCCCACAGTATATACAGTGCTTTACAAAAGGTGTGTGTGGAGTGGGAGTGGATGTAAATGGTGTGGGTAGGTGTGGAATTGTGAGAGATTGTAGCACAACTAAAAGTGTGTGTGGATACTATGTGGTCCCTATAGGTGTATAGGGATGGAAAAACAAGGAGTATTAGTATGTGTAAGAGACAGCTGTGTGTGCATACATATAGCACAGTATGTACAGACATGGCCTATAGCGCTCATGGGAAGAGAGTTCACTTGTGTCAGTAATGACTCATAAAATTTTGATCTCTGTTTAGGCCACCGCTAAGTGTCCCGAACAGTTGCATAAATTTGTATTCATGCAACGTCTCTCTTTCGGTGTTTTAAGATTACCTTTGAGTATATATATATATATATATATATATATATATATATATATATATATATATATATATATGGTGGGATCTTAGATTGCAGGGGTTGTGTGTGTTTGTAAATGTCTTCTGGATAAAGACATGCAAGGTGTGTGGATTACCCCATTTCCATTTTTTTTAATGAAACTAAAACACTGCGGAGGAAGAAAAGAAAAAAAAAAACAACCACCGACGCGGAGCAGTGTTGGACTGCATTGCGATGAACCCCTTTGTCCGTCAATCAACGTAACGTATTATCCTACCAGCACAAAAGGAAATCTTTTGGAGGCAGTAGAGATCTATGCGTTGCTAAGAAGCAGGGGGGGAAAAAAAAAAGCCTCAGTTCTAATCAAATAGCCAAATTCAGTGATGCTGCTGGCTTGGGGCATGAAGCAAATTCCACCAGCCACAAAGTAAGAAACAGTCCTGCATTATTTGTTGCTGACCGCTGGCTGAACCCTGTCCTGATGAGCGCCATCACCATTAGCTACCTCTCCGTGTATTCCATCAACCAATGGCAACAGCAGCATGCTGCAGCTCCTGCTAGGAGAAATTGATCAAACAGGGTAATGAGACTATTTCTTCACCGGGGTTATTTTAAATGAATATAAATATTTTCTTTCTACATAATTTGCCACAAAAAGGTCACTGAACTCCCTCTGAGTCAGAAGAAAAATGGAGCAGCATCTCCTTTTAAATCTTCGGGTCTGAGAACAAGCCAGCAAACAATCACAGACATTTTGCGATAGGCTGAATGTATACAACCTAATGAGCGCTGATGCTGGGTAATTAAAGGTAGCTGCTGTTTTGTTAGCTCTTTAAATTACAGCTTGCAAGCTGATGTTATATATCCAAAAGCTCGTATTCGAACATTACATGTCAATAATAAATAACAGAGACGACAGCCATGTACACTAAACATTAAATATGCATCATAGAGGCAATTGGGAAATTACAGCACAACGATGCTGTATGAGTTTACCGCGGACATAACATACCAGTCTCCTCATTTCAGAAAGACAAATAAAAGACTCCGAAAACATTTAAACAGTGGGACATGCATATTTTTACAATTATTAGTCAGCTTATACACATTACAGTGGAAATTACACACTAATAATTATAGCTAATAACAGCAATATCTGATTTAATGTTGAGCTCCTGGAGAACAGCCCAAGGTTATGAGCTATACTTCACTTATTGACTGCTGAAAAAATATTTTATCTTGGATTACATTCTCTTTAATTGACAATGCATTTCATGGATTTGAACCCACATGATACCTTAATTACGTACGGCACAGTATTGTATTCTTTGACCATTTGCCATTCTTATGTGCTATTACCTGCACATGACTGTGTACAATTGCATCAATATACTGTAATCAGGTCACATTAGACATCGTCACTGAAACTGACTACACTTACTGTAGATATCCACTTCACAACCATCATGCATATTATTCAATCCTAAGTGTGAGCTCTCGCATCTGTCAATGCTTTCCAGAATGGATTACCACCCCAAAAAAATACACCTAGCCTGAAATAAAAACTTTTCAATACAATAAGTTGTGATTTCTAATATATATACAGTATATATTAGAAATCACAACTTATTTTCCCTCCTTCAAGCTATCTCTCTCTATCAGTGCCTGTGTGTCCCTGGTCCCCCTCAGGTCTCTCTCTCTCTCTTTAGTCCCCAGGTTTCCTTTGTAGAAAAAAGTAGCATTTGATGGGGCTCTTTCTAACCTTCTGCTCTCCCAAGGTCCAAACTTCTAGAATACAAGCCTTCATTACCCTGCAAATTAACTCCATCAGTGGTGAGTGGACGCCTAATAATTGCTTTTCTAATAACTGGAGTGATTTAGCTCTCATAGGGGTAAATCCTCAGAAATCCGTTAATGACTTAATGAGATGTTAACTCTAGTTAACCTCTCGTGAAGTGCTAACGGGGATCTTCAAAGCTCAGTAACGAAGTGTTAAGTGCTGTTTTCAGGCGTAAGGAGCCCTTGCGTAATTATTAGAGACGTTAGTGCTAATGATATGCCAAAGATGTGCTCCCTCTAACAACGCACATACACAGAGCTCCGTTATAGTTACCACAGGGATTTAACAATGCAATAGTTAGGTTATGGCTAAAGATGGCGTTACTCACATCCGGACCCTGAAATAGGTCTTTTACACGGTCTGGATAAGTGTAAGACCACAGGTAGGTGTGATTTAACTATCATATTGTTATTTACAGGGTTCTTACGTCTCCTGTCATCTCTTTTTGTACTTTATTTAAACACCAATTCAGGGTCTGCATGGAAGTAATGCTACCTTTGGGTAAGACATGCTAATGAGATCACAAACGGCCGTTAGGTTTCCATATATTTAGATTTGCGGATACCCGATAAACTCAGGGAAGCCAACGGACATTACCTATTTAGGGAACATCACGTTACTAGCCCAGATTTAAAGGAGCTCTGTATATCTACCCCATTGTCAGCTGGCTTTGCAATGATGGTTGACTCACTACCACAAACAGGTTAACTGCTACTCTCTGGGAGCTATAAAATGCAGGCACATACGATAGTGGAAAGGTCAACTCTAGCTGTAAGCTGCCGCTCAAAATAAAGCTACAATTAAGTGCTGGCTGTCACGTTAATGCCCTATTCAGTTGTGTTAACAATACAACAACCAAGGGGTTAACTTTCCGTTTAAAAATACCTATTTTAATCTGCCTTCTGTGAGGTCACCTAGGTTAACCTGGTCTTTATACTAATAGGCCAATAAAACAATAAAAAAACAATATGTTTATAATAGTAGTGACTGGCAAAAGTATACAGATGTACCAGAGATGTAACCTCATCTATAATCTATCTGCAAGGGCATCGTGTACAGTTCTGAGACAGTTCTGGCAAACAGGGGGTAACAGAGAGGGCACTCTCCATTTCCTTACAGATTAAAAAAGGTATAATTAAAATCTGATGTAATTTACAAGGATTAAAAAAATGGATATGCGGCGGGCAAAATTAGCCGAGTGAAACAATATCAAATATGACAAGTTGTCTGGGTTGCATATGTCAGCTATTTGTTTCCTCCTCAAAGATTAAAATTAGCACTGTCAAGACAGATGCCCGGCATGCATTTAACGCATACAAATGCACCGTTGAGGTTAGGATTATTCTAGGGTTTACTGTGACAGCTCGGACCATGGGACACACGGGAACCGATGGAATCCCTCCACTGCTAACCGGAAACAACTCGCCAGCCACTCCAATGATATATACTGGGGTGACGGGCTCACCCAGGCCCTGAAATGGAAACTTCATGTACACTCACAATACATTGTGACTATCTGCACAATCCTGTTTCGCTCTCTCTTTTTTACCTGCCTGAGAATCCATCCCACATTTCCTGCATCCAAGTTCAACACTGAGAAAAGCATAACTCAGACTCCCTATTGGGAATCAAGGCTTACTTACCACTATGAGAATGTGAGTGTATTTATATGGAAATGAACCAATAAGCCCCTTTGCTTGCACAGAATTGTACTATTGTGTTTTTTCTTTCTTTTTATGCACCAACCGATTACCCGCGCTCCCTGCTTTCTTCCTCATCACCACCGAGAACCGAAGAGGAAGATTCAACGGGGGTCGAGCTGCAGTCATCAGTTTTATATATTTTCATTTATATATTGCCACTTTTTCACACATATTATTAATGTATTTTCCATCAGACCATAAGGTGTATCGTATATGTCGTTTGGCACTATTTTCTATTGCACATTATATCACTACTGGAGCGCTGGGAGAATATCCATTTACACTGGACCAACCAAGGCGCATTGGTGGTGTGTTCCCACAAATGATTCTCGGGCCCATACCTTTTCCAATCAACCAAATATTCCAATAGCCATTGTCTAATTTGAGATTACAGTATGTGATAAACCTCATAGTCACTGACCCGCTTCTGTCACAATGGGTGATTTTCCTTTAAGGATATGAGCCGGGTTGGCTTTTTAAAGTAATGATATGCTTAAGACGGTATGAATTTCCCCGCTGAGCGGCAATCCCAACTTCACTGCAACAGGATTGTCTATCTGGACAATAAGAAAATGGCCCACAAATCTAGGTTTTCATTTGGGGTTATAGCCCGCAATCTGCAAATGCTTCGTAGAAAGCCAGATCCGATCTTGTACCCTGTAAGAGATGTGTGCAGAGGTACATATAATGGAGACCGATTTGGGTGCAATTATATCTTGGCTTTATTGAGCCTGTTCCTTTATGCAGGCAAAACATACAAAAACAACAAAATAACAAACCCCTATCCCTTTGTAAGGGCTAACTTCCCCAGACTCTATCTGCAGGACGGGAGGGATATTCCCATTACCAGCCTATCACCCCAAAGTCTCAGGAGGTACCTTAAGCAGGTTGCCCTCCAAGCCAGTCTCTGGCATGTTCCTGAGTTCTCTGTGCCCAGGAAATATAAGTCTCTGGGTGTCTGAGTGTCTGGATGTCTTGATCTCAGCACAACTTTTGTGCTCAAGACAGTGTCTGTGTGCAGGCTTCTCTGCTCTCCTTCTGTCAGCTCAAATGTGAGATAAGGAAATCTCTCTCCTATCTCCAACAAGAGGCTTTTCTTAAAGACTGAACTGGCCAGGTGGGGTCTGGTTAATCGCCTGCTGCACTTAACCAGATCCCTGCTGGATTTTAGAGGTTGTTTCTTCAACAGGGATAAGTCCCTGTTAAATACCTCCCCTGTTTGTGGGAAGCTCGGGCTTACCATGGCCGAAGCCCATCCTACCACTCTCACTCGAGATATCTCTGTGGTGCGGCTCGAATGAGAGTGGATGGAGGAAGAGAACCCTCAGCCTCACTGGAATTGGAGCCCTTTCTCCAGGCTTGAGATCAGCACTCCTCAGTCGCTCGAGGAGGACTTTTTCCAAGTACAGTCTTTCTACTGACCACGTGGTCATGAGATTTCCCCTGCGTCGGGCTATCCTCTCTTTGTAGGCAGACTGTATGGCGACAGTCGCAGAGCGTTTACGCAAATAGCTTTCTCTCGCCATCTTTTCCATGGACTCCAATTTAACACTAAAAGTCCATTCCTTGTAACCCTTGCTCAGGTCTTGCAAAGCCTCTGCCAGCTTACTTTTGAATTCTGTCTGATGTTCGGAATCTATTTCTACTATCCTAGACTTGAGCCATTTCATGTTATCACTTAAAGAGCATTCAAGAATAGCAATTTGAGTTTTCAGCTCTTGAAGCTGTCCTTCTGCACTTCTTTTTCCACGCAATGCAGTTGCCAGTTCAGCTTCTTTGGAATTGAGTTGCGATTCCACATCTTCCTGTTGACTCCGAGCAAGGCTTAAATCTGTTCCTTTTCTCTATTTCTGATCTGCAGCTGCCGGTTCTCCTACCGTACGTTGTCCAGCTGCAACTGGGCCCTCTCAATGTTCAGCAATTTGCGGTCATCGGCCATCTTGGCCTCAAAGAGCAGTGTCAGGTGGGCCACTTGACGAACAGACACCTCTTCACTCTCTTCCTTTTTGGTGAGCTGTATCCTGAGCTCAGCAATCTGCATCTGCAGAGCTGTAAGTTGCTAGGATGTGTGTTTAGCTGCCAGTTTTAGCTCTTCCACTTCTAGGCTTTGCTGCAAGTTCAACTCATCAGCGAGAGATCCCTGTTTCTCGAGTGCATCCTGGAATTCTCCTCTCAGGGTCTCATCTCTTCACTGTGCTTTCTCTGAGCTTGCTTCCACATATCGTTCATATTTTGGAGCTCTGCAGATATCACCAGGGTCATCACTGCTTGCGATTTCCACGCCTATTTCTCCTGGGCGTACTGACTTTTGTGGATAGAGAAGCCACTCTGCTTCTCCGTCTTTTGCTCTAGTTTCTAGACCTTCTCGTGCTCCCTCTCATACAGAGTAACCTGGCCTCTAAGCTTGGCCTCCAGCGATGCTCTGGTGATGCTCAGGGTAGCCTTCAGTTCCTCATGCTGTTCTATAAGGACATACTTGGTTCTTAGATGTTCCTGCAGTACTTGTATTGTATTGTATTATATTGTATGTCTTTATTTGTATAGCGCCATTAATGTACATAGCACTTCACAGTAGTACTACATGTGGTAATCAAATAATTAACAGATAATATAAAAAACAGGTCATGGGAATAAGTGCTTCACATATAAAAGTAACATTAAGGAAGAGGAGTCCCTGCCCCGAGTAACTTACAGTCTAATTGTTAAGTAGGGAGAACGTACAGAGACAGTAGGAGGGAGTTCGGGTAAGTGCGTCTGCAGGGAGCCAAGCTTTATGTATCGTGTTCAGAATATCCACCGTGCTATTCATATGCTTCTTTAAGCAAGTGTGTCTTAAGGTGGGTCTTAAAGGTGGATAGAGAGGGTGCTAGTCGGGTACTGAGGGGAAGGGCATTCCAGAGGTGTGGGGCAGTCAGTGAAAAAGGTTTAAGGCGGGAGAGGGCTTTAGATACAAAGGGGGTAGAAAGAAGACTTCCTTGAGAAGAGCGCAAGAGTCTGGATGGTGCATAACGAGAAATTAGGGCTGAGATGTAAGGAGGGGCAGAAGAGTGTAAAGCTTTAAAAGTGAGGAGAAGAATGGAGTGTGAGATGCGGGATTTGATCGGAAGCCAGGAGAGGGATTTCATGAGGGGAGATGCTGAGACAGATCTAGGAAAGAGTAGAGTGATTCTGGCAGCAGAGTTTAGGATAGATTGTAGGGGAGACAGGTGAGAGGCAGGAAGGCCGGACAGCAGAAAGTTACAGTAATCAAGACGGGAGAGAATGAGGGCCTGAGCCAGAGTTTTAGCAGTCGAGCAACAGAGGAAAGGGCGTATCTTAGTTATATTGCGGAGGAAAAAGCGACAGGTTTTAGAAATGTTTTGAATGTGAGGGGCGAATGTGAGAGAGGAGTCGAGTGTGACCCCTAGGCAGCGTGCTTGGGCTACTGGGTGAATGATCGTAGTTCCAACAGTAATGTGGAAGGAGGTAGTAGGGCCAGGTTTGGGAGAAAGTATGAGGAGCTCTGTTTTAGCCATGTTGAGTTTAAGGCGACGGAGGGCCATCCAGGATGATATAGCAGACTATTGTACTTCTTTAGCAGTCTGCAGATTTTCTTCCTGCAGAGTTCGCCACTTCTCCTCGGCATTCTGGAGGTGCGTACGCAGACCTTGCAGTTGGTTCTGCAGTAGGCGCTGTGCGTGTGTGCGTTACTCCAAAGCTTCTAACTTTTCTTGCAGTTGCGTTAGCTTGCAGGGATTATCAGGGTCATAGAGACCTGTTTGTTCGGTGAATACCGAGTTTAGGCACCTCCACCATTCTTGGGGTGTTTTGTGGGGGTGACTCAGTTTGGGTTCACCATAACAGATATCTTCATCCTTATCCTGATAGGACCGTAAGGGCCACTCTTCCGTGGGGTAGGGTTCATTACAGGAACACCACATCTTGTCCTCCATTTTATCGGTATCAGGTGTATTCTTCCCCCTGAACTCGGGAGGGGCTTTTGCAGCTGTGTTCACTGTATTCGCTAGAACCCCAGCTGATAGTCTTACAGGTGGGCCGACTTTGCTTGCAGAGTTCGTAGCTCTCACAGGTGTCTCTGTAGAATTTTTCTATACTTTTGAAGATTCTGAAACATCAGTAGCACTGTGCACACTTACCTTCTCATTAGTGATACCGGATATGTACCTGTCAAGAAAAACCTCTGTACCTTTCTTGTGTCCACAGCGCATTGCTTGCTGATGGAGTTCCTTGGTTCGTTGAAAAAAATATTCCTCTGGCTGCTGCCCTTTTTCTGGGGCCACGTAGGGGTTATTCTCATCATCCGAATAAGGCCTGAAGGGACACTGCTTCGTGTGGCTGGGTTCTTTACACAGGAACACATTTTCTTTCCCATTCTTGCAGAGTCTGTATTTGACTTCAGCTGGGCGGCCATTTTAAATTCCCAGGGTTTCCCCCCCTTCCCTCCACATGTGGTGGGGTAGACTCTGGTCACAGCATCGGTACCTTGTTTGGGTCACTGTCTGTCGCAGTCCTCCCAGTCCAACTATGGCATTGTGGCTTTCTCCAGTGCAATGTAGTTTTGCAGCCTGAATGTGTAGCCCTTTAATTCTGGTCAATGCTGTACGTGATACTATGTTTTGTTGCTGTTGCTGTTTGCTGGATTTAGCGACAGTTTTTCACAACAGTGATAACTCCCTGTTACAACGCCATAAAGGTGTCCTACTGTCTCTGTACGTTCTCCCTACCTACCAATTAGACTGTAAGCTCCTCGGGGCAGGGACTCCTCTTCCTTAATGTTACTTTTATGTCTAAAGCACTTATTCCCATGATCTGTTATTTATATTATCTGTTATTTATTTGATTACCACATGTATTACTACTGTGAAGCGCTATGAACATTAATGGCGCTATACAAATAAAGACATACAATACAATACAAAACGCGTGCGATCCTCAGAGTTGACAGCAGCTAATTATCTGGATGTACTGGAAAGTGCTTATGGAACCACGGAGAGTGCTGATGATCTGTACTATAAGTTTATGAATTCTCTACAACAGGATGGGGAAAAGTTCTCTGAGTACTTACATAGAATAGAGAAGCTACTATACCGCGTGATATTAAGGGGAAGAATTGAAGCTGGTCAGGCCGACAAGGAGAGACTAGAACAAGTCGATCGGGGCGCATTTTTTGACGATTTAACCGTGATACGACTATGGATTAGAGACAGTAAAGAGGATCCTCCCACATTTGAACAGCTTATCTGGGAAGTGCGTGCAGAAGAGGACAAGAAAGAGACCCGAGCAGCACTTAGAACTACAACTACCCAAGCCAGGGTAGCTGTCACCAGTCCAGGAGGCTGTGAGAAGAATGGTGCTAGCAACGCAGAGCTTAGAAAACAAATTCAAGAGCTAAGGGCGCAAATGAACATATTTATGATGGCTGCGGCACCCAAAAAGAAGGCCTCAGCAGGTACTCTTTCGGATACGCCCAGGACCTATGACCGGGACCGTTTCCCTAGAAATTAAGGTATAGGTTGTTTCCAGTGTGGGGAACATGGACATCGGGCTGCGTACTGCAAGGCACCAAAGGCAAGAGAAGCCTTCAAGAAACAGGGACACGAGAGAGGGACCTGGTAATGGAGCATGCCAGGCCCCACGAGAAGAGAAGCTCCATGACTAACACACCCACGAGCATCTGCTAGTACCCCAATCTGCCAATTGGGATTCTTGGCCCTTCTGCCCGAGTGATGGCGTCTATTGAAGGAAAACCATGCAAGGTTCTTCTGGATAGTGGATCACAAGTGTCTATAATCTTCCAATCATGGTACAACCGATATCTGCGACACCTGCCACTGAAGCTGCTGAATTGACCTGTTGTGGGGGGCCTCAGTGAAGCAGCTATCCGTATTTGGGCTACGTGGTCGTGAAGTTGGAATTTCCCAAGGAAATTTCTGGGGTAGCGGACGCCTTGATGTAGTGGCACTGATATGTCCCAAAGCCCATGAAGGAGGAGAAGCCGGAGCCATAATAGGAACAAATGCGAACATCTTCAGCAGACTAGCGAAGTTGTGCCAGTCTGTTGGAGGAGATGGTTACGATCGGACATTGACCATTCACCCTATGTGTTTGAAGGTCTACCGACGAGCCGAGAATGAAGCCACTAACAAGTCTTATGACCCCCATCGGAGAAGTCTGTTGGGCCGGTCTTCGGTCGAAAAAAGTGCATCCCCATCATGTATGTCGAATTGAAGGGAAGGTGACCCTCCATCAAGAAGTAAAAGGTTCCACCATAATTATAGAAGAGCCTGCCCCCTGACAATTTCCTGGGGGACTATTAGTAAAGGACGGAGTGCTATCCATACAGAAAGGAAAAACAGATACTGTAGGAGTGGAAGTGAGAAATGAGACTTACCATGACGTGTGGATACGAAGAGGCACTGTGACAGCTCACCTGTACAGTGCTGAAGTGATGGGCCCAGCCAGGACGAAGAAGACTCATAACAGAAGACTGACACCAGACATGTTCAATTTTGGAGACAGTCCTATTCCAGAACACTGGAAGAAACGGCTACAAGAAAAAATGGCTCGTAGGCCAGAGGTTTTCTCCACTCAAGAATGGGATTTAGGAAAAGCCAATGGAGTGGAACACCAGATTCGTCTTTATGATGCTCGATGCTAGCTGACTCAGAGCAAAGCTTAAATCTGTTTCATTTTCTATATTTCTGACCTTGTCCAGCTCAAGCTGCAGCCGGGCCTTCTCACGGACTGTGTGGTCCAGCAATTTGCAGGCATTGGCCATTTTGACCTCATAGCGCAGTGTCAGGCCGGCCACTTGACGGACACCTCCTCTTTCTCTTCCTTTATCTTGAGCTCAGCGATCTGTGGTGCTGTGAGTTGCTGGGATGTGTATTCAGCTGCCAGCTTTAGCTCTTCCATTTCTAGGCTTTGCTGCAATTTCCACTCCTCGGCGAGAGACCCCTGGTTAAGTGCATCCTGCAATTCTCCTCTCAAGGCCTTCATCTCTTCACTGTGATCGTTCTGAGCTTGCTTCCACACATCCTTCATTATGTCTTGGAGCACTGCTAATTCCTTTGCTAGGGTCTCAGCAGCTTGCCTTTTCCAGGTTTCTTTTTCCTGGGTGAACTGACTGTTAGGGATGGAGCAGTGTCTCTGTTCCTCTAACTCTTGCTTCATTTTCTGGACCGCCTTGTGCTCCCTCTCATACAGGGTTACCTGGCCTCTAAGCTCCTCCTCCAGCGAAGCTTTGGTTATGCTCAGTGTGGCCTTCAGTTCCTCATGCTGCTCTCTGGGGACACACTGGGTACTCAAATGCTCTTGCAGCATATTTACTTTGGTAGCAGTCTGGAAACTTTCTTCCTGCAGAACTCGCTGCTTCTCCTCAGCATTCACTTGTTTCTCCTTGGAGTCCTGCAGACTTGCACACAGTTCTTGCAGCTGACTCTGCAGCATATTTTCTGCTTGTGTGCGCTGCTCCAGGGAGACACGTTCTTCATGCAGCACCCTCTCTGCATTCTGCAGTGCTGCCTGCACGTCTATCTTTTCCTGGGTCAATTGTTTCTTCTCCTCTCCTAATTCATGGAGTCTTTTATCTCCTTCACTGATTCGGACATAGAGATTCTTGCACTCTTGGGTTACAGTTTCAAAACTGCTATTTAACCCTTTGAAGATCTCTCTCAATGAACATAGTTCTGTGTTGAAGAGGCAACCCTCTCCTTAGAGGCTTCCAGTTCTGTACTAAGCCTTTGAACTTCTTTCTGAGATACTTTCAGCGCTGCTTCAACTTGAGCCATGAAACTCTGGTACTGGGCAGAATCAGCTTAGGCCTTCTCCAGCTTACTTGACAAGATCACCCTGTCACTCTCCAACTGATCCTTTTCTTTTTCCAAGTCACCCTCTGCTTTTCCAGTGCTAATTGCATCCTTGACTTTTCTTCTACCAATAGTCTCTTCTCCTCTTCTAATTCATGGAGTCTTTTATCTCCTTCACTGGCTTGGACAAAAGTTCTTACTCATTTGGTTTACAGTTTCAAACCTACTATTTAACTCTTCAAAGGCCTCTCTCACAGAATATCTCTGTTTCTAAGTAGCAACTCTCCTCTCGAGAGACTTCTATCTCTGTTTTAAAGTAGCAAATCTCCTCCTGGGAGGCTTTAAGCTCTGTATTAAGCCTGTGAACTTCCTTCTGAGAGGTTTCCAGCGCTGTGCCAACTTGATCAATGAAACTCTGGTCTTGGGCAGAATCAGCGCATGCCTTCTCCAGTTTACTTGACAAGATCACCCTGTCCCCCTCCAACTCGTCCTTTTCTTTATCCTGGAGTAAACACTTAGCAATTGCTGAGAACAGACAGCTTTGTAGTGCAGCTTTGGCCTCTAGCTCTTATTTAGGTGTCCATGGAGGCAACCAATCTCTTTCCATGCAGATTGAAGTGCCTGAGTTAAGGCATATTTATCTTGGTTAAGGGCATCTTCTTTCTTTTCTTCTAATGCAGGCTTTCCTGAGGTTAAAGGGTCATCTTTTATTCCTTTTGTAGTATCCACTATAATTGAACAGCCACTCTTCTTTTTCTTTCTTTTTGCCTTGAGAAACTCTGAAGAATCAGTGGTACTGTGCTCACATTTATTGCTCAAGACTGTTTTCAAAGTGGGAACCATACAGTAGCTTCAGACATGGGAAACCAAACTTCCCAGATACTGCACGGGACACTAACACAGAAAGCAGGACAGCCAGCCACCCAAAACAGGCAAGAAATACAGACACAATAGCGCAGAGAGACAGTCACAAAAAAGGATAGACACAGAGATACTCACACACACAACAGGAGAGACACATCAGTCATCACCTCCCTCTGCTCACACCGCTTTCTTCTGTCCCTGTAGTCTCGCCCTCAGGTGTGCTTGGCCCCGCCCCCATGCAGTACTGGGAACACATTGACACCTTCATCCTGATTGGTTGCTGCATGGTAATGCAGCCAATCAGGATGGAGGAATCTGCCCTGCCCTCTAGCAGCACTTCTGGTTACTAGAGATGTGTGAACTTTTAGCCCAAATTTGCAAACCATGCAAAATGTGCTGTATTTCATTTGAAAATAATCTAACAAAAAAAAAGTTGGAAGCAGTTCACCTAGTAAAAGTCTCCACAGTCTGAATATGGGGAGGGAGAGAGTCCTATTTAGTAGAGTACCTATTCCCTTATATTCCTCCCAAATCACTCATCTTTTCAACACACGGAGATCTGTAAAGCTGAGATACCTGGGATAAATGCAAATTTAAATATGCTAATTACGTTCATACATATGTCGTTGCCACAAATTGATGCAATTGATCCTTTTTGCTCCTTATTTGCGAGCACATTGACCCATTTTCCTGCATTACCCCAATGTCACTTCTATCTATGGTACCATAGTTGAAAATTCAATAGATGCTTCTGAGTCTTCAGGGGTTACTGTATATAATCATCACTGAATCTGCTACTATACATATTTCCTGTGGTTTTTACAAATTCAAACTTACTGGCACCATTGAGTTGGTAACTAACAATAGAATAAAAGAAAAAACTAAAACAAAATCCATAAATATTTATAATATTTGAGCAATGCTCTAGTTCCATATTTTAAAATTGTTTATGTAAACATGAACATTCACTGCTATTTACCAATTTTTATGACAAATGGGTTTATTTCCTCTAACATTTGTATGATGTAAATCTGCACTGGACCCTATATATTTTACTCCAACTCCACCACTCAACTTGTTAAAATGTTTAGATTTGCAATAGTTGTTCGAAATACTACTATTGTGATTTAAATCACAGAAACATCTTCCTTCTTCAACTGATAGCAGAGACCTGTACTTGTACCAAAACAATATATTGTTTGTCTAGTGCAAGCTAAAATGTACATTCTATAATCATTTGTTGATCTATTAACCTGTGCCTGTAAAGCTTCCTACAGTGTGTGCTGCGTACCGCGCATTATACTGTAATTGTGAAGCACTTTGAGTCCCATTGGGAGAAAAGAGCTATATGAAATAAAGTTATTATTAATATAATAATAATAAAAGTAGTGGTACTGTGGCTGCTCTAAGGACAGCCCAATTCTGTAAAATAATAGGAGGCATTTTAATTAAAGGTATATGTAGTCATGCCTAACAATGCCTACTGTCATCTCTCCTGCTGGCAGCAAGACCTGGTAAGTTACAGGAGTGCCAGCAGTAATTATGGAGGTTTGCCTCACACCCTGTGCCCTATGTATGGATGGGAGTGGCTACATGTTCTGAGTCCATTGTTAGTGACCTCAGAGATGTGCCTGCCTCCTGAGGTATATAAGGCACTACACTGCCTAAAGTTAGTGCGCGCATAGAAGTGGAAGGTTGAAGTACAAGGAGAAGTCACAAGTGTAAGGTGCCCACTAGTGCCGTAACTAGTGGCACCAACTAATCTTTAAGTCAGCTAAGGCCAACTGTGTCCAGGGACCTGGCACAGGGGTAATCTCCCTACGGGGAGAGGAAATCCCACTCCATTGGGAGGGCGTACCTTTTGAAGGGAATCACGGAGAATGTGCGGCTGAGACGATTTACTGCAAAGGGCAGCTCGCCCACCTCTGGTACAATAAAGATGACTTGTGCAAAGAGAACCCTCTGGTGTGAGTTTGCAGTTACTCTCCTGGGGGCCTCACCACCACGAAGGAGTTCCTCATCAGGACCATCTACCTGCATACGCATAGATCCTGATGAGGTGGAGGCGCTGCACATGATGTAAGTAGGACTCGTCACCCACTACCTCAGCTGCCTGTCTTGCATGACATCCCCCAATACCATCAAGCGGGAGACTCAGGAGTCCTGTTGCCTACAGGTGCACCACCATACACAGACATGTAACGAGGCTGGATAGACCACAGGGGCCAATGTGAGATTGGGGGGGTCAGACCAGACACGAACACCCGTTACATATATATTTACACTGAGAGAAAGAATGGACAATTTGCTCATTTTGTTAAAAAAATATATGTAGATTTGTAAAAAGAAGGCATACATTTCTGTACACGTACACTCCTCTATCATCACTCTTCGATCACTGCCATCAATATATTTGTACGTGGTGCCGTTCAGTAAAACAGCATTGTTGCAAAAATAAATAAAACAACGAAACACATGTATCATTCCATTTGCCACTGGCCACTTGGAATTCCTGACTCCACAAAATGATTGACCCAGTAATCTGCAACTCTTGATTACTTATTTGGAATGTCAAGATTACACAGTATTGTAAAAGTTGCTCTGCCCAAGACGAACTCTTCTGAGGATAAATCCAGGGCTATTTCTCTCCAGGTAGCACAACTGGTGTGGGCAAATATAATTTTTTTTCTTTGGTAATCCAAAGGGGTTATTTACTTAAATCCAATGACTGCTAAACTAGTGCATATTTAGAGATATGGTACTGGATTGTGTATTGTTTTTCCCCCCACTTTTGCACTCTTTTGTTATTTGTGCTTTTTTTCCCCTACACATGGGATCGTTACATTAATTAAAAATATATATTTTAATGAGGAAGTAACAGGGAACAAAGTGGGAAAAAAAGGATTAGTAATATACAAGGCGCCAACATGAAAGGATATAATCACCACCAGGAGGAGACCGATGAGGATTCCAGGTGATAAAGATGTGCTTAAAAAAAGAGTAAAAAAACACAGAACATAGTGTAATACTGTTAAAACAAACAACATATACTATTACTAATTATATATCAGCTGAGATCAAGGGTGAATTGAAAATAACAACATTTAATAAAATAATTAAAACACTGGACATACAAAACATATACAAATGAAAATTACAATGGGTAACAATTAAGGACAATTAATATGGGACCATGTAACAGCTGCACTGGGTGGATTGCCCACTCACCGGACGAAAGATATATACATGCAGTGGATATATCTGAGAGTATCCCCTCTCCTTTTTCCAGCTACCACTGCTATCGCATCCGCATCAGGGCCAGGGAGAAGGTTGCAGCACGCCAGACTGTGTGTGCCTCTCTGGATCCTCGTTTCCCCGCAGCTGGGCAGGTGTAGCACAGTGAATTGGTGCAGCTCTCACCGCTGCTGCGCCGAGTGTTGGGCCAAAGGGGAAAGGCTATACACGCTAGACAGCGTGGGACTCCCTCCGCACTGGCGTTCTCTCCTCGCGGTAGTTGGAACTTTGCAACAGCAGATTCGAGCGGATTTAGTGATAGTCAACAGTAGATTCGTCACGGAGCTTGCAGGCAATTGCAATGCACTGGTTCAGGTCCCCACGGATTAACCCTACGCGTTTCGAGAGCGAGCTGCTCTCTTCCTCAGGGGTTCTAACAATGTGTCCCAATGTGTGAACTAACTAATCACAGCGTTATTTTCAATAGATTAAATGTAGGCGATTGAAGGCATAATTTTTTTTTTTCAGACAAGTACTGTACACGTATTTTTGAATGATTTTTTAAAAACGTATTGTGTTTCCATGGTAACCATAGGCTTTGGAAGGTTTATTTCATCTGTTTAGTGATAAGACTGATAAGACTGTTTGTGAGTATTATTTAATGTGCTGTGCTGTGCTGCTTGAAATTATTGGGACTAAAATCTTCTACAGCAAAAAGAAGCAGCCCAACAGCATATAAAATAATAAAAATGATAACTTTATTTCATGTGGTGCTTTTCTCCCAATAGGACTCAAAGCGCATCACAATTACAGTATAGCATAGGGTACGCCGCACAGTACATAGAACCTTTACAGAAACAGTCCCTACCCGGGTGACCTTACAAAGTTACAATCTATGTTTTAGAAGCCTGAAGCACCGGGAGATAAAGTGACTTGTTCAAAGTCCCAAGGAGCTGACACTGGGAATCGAAACAGGCTCCCCTGTTTCAAACTCAGTGCCATTGTTTACAGCGTCAGTGTCTTTACAACTACGCTCCTTCTCCTTATAAAGGGCCTTCGAGTGCACGGGTGTATTCGTAATTCTCTTTTCTTTGCTCTCTGTTTATAAAGTAATTATAAGGCCCTCATTACCAGAGCAGATTATAAATACAGATTACTCACTACAAATGTGTACTCTAACCTCTCGCTGGCTCCTCGGGCACTGAAAGGGCTTAATACAAATTCAATACATTTATACAGTTTAAATTTTTTTTTTTTAAATACATTTGCATGTTACTGTATGTGCCCCTTTCACAAGAAATATTGGTAGGTTTGCATAATTAGAAATAATGGAACCAATTATACACAACAGGAAGAAATTAAAATCTCAGATTTTAATATCCACTAACAAGCCTCTCTTTCCTGATGCATAATGTCAGGTTTAGGCAAAATGGACAGCCCTGATATGTCTTCATGAAAAACTGGGGCACGTTTACCAGTCGAAACCCAAAATGCTTGACTGAGATTTGCAAAAGAGTTCTACAGAATTAGAATGTGACATGTATGTATGTATGTATGTATGTATGTATGTATGTATGTATGTATGTATGTATGTATATCTTTATTTATATAGTGCCATCCAGGTACATAGCGCTTCACAGCAGTAATGCACGTGGCATAATACTTTAACACATAATGGGAATAAGCGCCTCAGACAGAGGTAACATTAGGAACAGGAGTACCTGCCCCATAGAGCTTACGATCTATGTGGTAAGTGGGCAGAACATACAGAGACAGTAGGAGGATGTTCTGGTAAGTGCGTCTGCAAGGGGTCACGGTTAGTGCATATGAGATGTATAGTATCCGCCAGCGGAGCTTCTTAAACATTTACCGTCTTTGTTGCTTGAAGAGCATTGCAAAGTAATCCACCTGATTTAGCAATGGTTTGCAGGCTGCTAAGGCAGTGAATGCAATGTATACAAACCTAGACATATTTACCATAAACTGCTGCAAGTTTATCCCTAGCAACCTGCATAAGACATTGGAGCTGCAGATTGCCCATCACTTCATTAAGTTATTGTTTAGTACCACTCCTGCAGTTATATCCCCCCCCCACGAATTCACCACTCATCACAGCCAAATATATCAAGTAATTAAAAACCATTATAGTGAGTGCACAATAACTAATGGCAAGGGGAAAGAACATTTATTTCTATAAAAGATTAAACTTCACAACAAATCAAGGATCTAGTTACTATACTGTGCATCTTCCACAGTAACCTTATTACCATTGACAGAATGGCTGCTGTTAGTCTTATTGATATGGCACAATAATATGAGTCCCAGCTGCATGATACACAACATGCAACAAGATAGTTTTCTTGACCTATCACTAGTATTTTAAAACAGATATATATATATATATATATATATATATATATATATATATATATATATATATATATATATACACACACCAACATATATATATAAACACTTATTTATTCATTTGTTTATTGCTTTGATTAATTTATTTATTCTGAAATAGGGGGTCATTTAATTTTCTTCCACAAAACAATTTGTACTAGTTGCAATGTGCACTGTGAAACAAATCTTTATTGCAAGCTCTGTTGTAATTAGGTCATGAGGAGGCATTCTAATTCCAGTGGAATTGAGGGGGATCACCAAATATTAAACAGGGAGACTCTTAATACTGGATTTATAAAAATTAAACAAATAAACTGTGCGGGGTACTTCTGCTTTAGGATCACTATTTCCCTCTCAACACCATATTGCATGATAGACCTGGTTGTTTAGTCAGATCACCCCTCCATTCAGTTCTCAATCGTAGTCCTATAGATAAGATAATTAGGTATCGCCCTTTGAGGCTTCTGAATCCACAGGATCTGATGGCAAACCTGGATCTCTCTGACATTATGGGTTTATATGAGAATCCTTGTGCTCTTGTTCTTTACTATAATTGGGATTTGATGGCAGCAAGGGACATCATGGTTCCTGTTTATACATGACCCTTCCCACAACCTCTCCCTTAGGTTTGAAAGTACTATTGGGAAATGAAAGATTAGAAGTTGCAGGCTTAATCAGTGCTTAATCGGAGGACTTGCATGGTGGCGGACAGGCTTAAACTGATCGCCCATATCGTGAAATATCAGTTCACAATCACTTGTTAGACGTCAAAGTTCCTGTCACGAGAGGCCGAGGACGATAGACCTGCCAAGCTCTTCCGCACTGCGTGAGCAGTCTGCTGTAGGCTTCTCCCAGTCACGATGTGATCAGTTTGCTCTCTTTTTCGTTAATAAGGTGTCATCTATTCATACCAGTATTCTGAAAGTGCTGTCTAGTGAGTGTTGGGGTTCCAGGCATGTGTACCTGGGTTCTCTGGCTTTATGAACTAGCTTTGATCATGTGGATATGAAAGATGTGCAAACTATTGGACCCATACCCAACACGCCTTCTTGCAGGGTGTGTTGATGTAATCGTCCAAGTATTTGCCAAAATAATGCTCTTTTCAGATGGGGATTTTTACAGAACCGTTGAAAGAAACAGTCATCAAACATATTCTAAAGCCTTCACTAGATCCAGATATAATGGCTACAGTCAAACCTCCTTTTCTAGGGAAGGTCATTGAGAAACTAGTTGCAACCCAATTGGAAGCTCGTCTGTCAACCCATGATATTTATGACCCATTCTAATCAGGATTCAGAAGATGCAATAACACAGACAGCACTGTTGTGTGCTTAATGATCTTCTAGTGGCGGGATGTGATTGTTCTATTTTAGTCCTTCTTAACCCCTACAGAATTTGATATTGTGGACTGTGGGATTTTAATAGCCCGCCTCAACGATTTCTGTGGATTGGATAGCACAGTCCTCAGCTCGTTCAAATCTTTTATCACTGGCAGATCAGAAAGTGACTTCAGGAGTATTCTCCTCTGCACTAGTGCCCCTGTCATGTGGTATACCACAGTGCTCTATCTCAGGGGTGCGCAAACTTCTTGAGATGTGCCCCCCTGCCCAGAAGCCGCAGCGTTCGTGCCCCCCCCCCTCTCCGAGGACTCGGCATCAAACGACGTCGCGGGTCATGTGGCGTCACCCCGCGGCGTCATTTGATGCGTGTTGCTATGGCAACGTGTCACGGCACATGAACCCGCGGCGTCATTTAACGCCATGGTGACGTATCGCCGAAGACCCGACAGAGAGCAGGTAATGGAGTTACAGAAGCCTCACGCCTTCCCCGGCATTTAATTTAAATGCTGTGGGGAAGAGAGGCGTGGCCTCTCTAACCACCACGCCCCCCCCTTAGAAATTCTCGCTCCCCCCAGTTTGCGCACCCCTGCTCTATCTTATCTTCCATATTGTTTGATGTGTATATGCTGCAGCTTCGTGACGTTATGAGATGATATGGCCTGAGTTATCACTGCTATACAGATAACGTACAGCATTACTTCTCCATGGCACCAGGAACTAAGTATCCACTATCAGTTCTCAATGGATGTGTATCTGAGCTTCTTCACTGAGTGCCAGTTGGTTGTAGCTGAATCCTGATAAAACAAAGGTGCCTGTGGTGGGATCTTACCATCTGCTGACGAGATTGCAGCAGGGTCAGCCAACCGGCCATGAACTTGGTTGTTCCCAACAGCTAAAACGCTCAACATCAAATCTCACGCTTTCACCTAAGGAACATACAGGATACATTGCTAAATTGCTACTCCCCAGCTGCAGAAACTAGTTACAGAGGAACCTACAGAGGAGTTTCTCTGAGCTCAAGTGGGGCTGAGTTCCCCTAAGAAGAAGAAGGATGACAAGGCCGTGCTGAAGCAGGGACATCTGTTCTGGAGGACTTACAAACAGATAAGCAAAACCCCTTTGTTATTGCCGTGTGCAAAGACGTGTGTAGATTCCTGCATATGCCGGGGCATGTTTTAGCTGGGAACCAATATATTTGGCCAGCGGTCTTTAGAGAGGACTGAAGAAAAGTCAGTTAGCTTCCCTAACGGGAATAGGATTTTATTTTATTATTTGGTTTTCTTAAAGGGACGGTGGGCCTGTTGTATGATTTAATCTCTGTAAATAAACCCCTGCATAGAAAATAGTGTCACCGGCCTTAAATTGGGACAAAAGAGACTGCAATGTGGTGTGGACATCACAATATATATATATATATATATATATATATATATATATATATATATATATATATATTTCAATGCACATTATTAATTCAGGAATCTACACATCAATAGTAAAATAATGATACTGCAAAACTACTGTTGCTATCGAAAACTGTCATTTAGATGTCAACTAGCCTGCACATCAATAAGTGAAGAAAAAGAACAAACGCTGCTCAAAAATCAATTATCTCACCTCTTTTGTATTGAGGAGTAGCACACCTTTCAAGCAACTGGTATTAATGAAAAGACATGACTATAGAATCTCCATCAGTTTTTCTGACAAATTGGTCACCACTCCAGTCCCTCATTGAAATTCCATTAATCTCCTGCATCAAGGTCCAACGTGAAAATCAAAACTCCTACTCCAAACCTTTATCAGCTCACAATAACCTGCATATGAACTCTTCCTGATAGCATGCACGAAGCTATGATCTTGCCATCAATCAGAAACTCTAACCTTAAAAAACAGTACCGTAAGAAAAAGACACAGCATTTTTATATATTTATTTTTATTCATGTGTTGGTAACTACTGTATATCCATTTATTTTTTTTGTTGTGGTTCCCGTACCATGCAAATCCATTTATTTGAATCCTTGGCTGTGATTTAATTGCTGCCAGCAATCAGGTCGAAGCATCACTGAACCTGAAGTGTGCTTGAATTTCATTAGAAGATATAACTTATGCTACTTTCCTACAGTACCTAATAAACCATAAAGAAACCAAAACACATATGGCTTGAGGGAATAACTGGAAAATTAGGTGGCCATTGGGGAACAGAATGAACTTTTGAACCACAGAAACAGTGAGAGAGAAATATTAAAAGGAAAGACAGACTCAGAATGCAAATAGAGATATAGGGATATGACCTTTTCAGTACCTTGAAAATTACATTAGCATTATGAAAAATACATATCATGTTTAGCGTTTATAATCTATCACAGTTTATATACTCTAGTGCCTACCACAAGGAAAAAGTCAAGAGGACAAAATAACAATAAGATTTAATAACAGACCTTACCGTGACCTGTGCTAATCTAGTTACACTCATTGTTAAAACTCCGTCTGTTATAGTTAATACAAGATTGCACAGTGGTTGCAGAATAATAATAAAAAAAAATTAAAAAAAAGAGAGAATAGTTTCGGAATAAATCAGCTTCTCAATAAATAATAGGATGACTACTTTTTAGTTTACTGAATTATAATAAACAATTAAACATGCACTGATTTTTTCTTTTTTAAACTCTATCATTTATTTTGACATCGAGTAGGACACGGTTCATTTATAGATAGCTGCAAAATAGTCTGCTAATGTATGCAGAGCCTTCGCTGCTACACTACAGTAATCTGTTTATGATCCTAAATGATTCTTTCAGGAAACAGGTGACTGCGATGGGAGCAGTGATGGGGAGTATTCATTTGCATTTTTGGGCACCTGTGCTTTCCTTATACTGAGACGCTACCAAAAATAATATTAGTACCAGAAATTAAATTAGTCATTTTAGGTACAGTATATTATATTGCATTTGGTGTCATCTTTTATTTTCTACCAAATTGCTAAAAAAAAAAAATAAGGTTCTGTAAACATGTCTTCATTTTCTTTCTCGACTACAGACAACCAGCGGTTACAAAGGGAGACCTGCTTTTAATGCTACAGTTGACTGTAATAATATATATGAAATGTAAATATTTACTAAAACTGGTTCATTTGAAGCAAAACATACTGTATTAAAGAAAAACAAGAAGGAATATACTAACCGCTCCTAAATACCGTGGTGAAAGTTTTGAGGGTGACAAAATACATTTCTCTGAATCATTGCCCTGAGTATTTATTACACATGCATGCTCTTCCCTTATCCCTGTTCTGCAATAGACATCATTTTATACCTCATAAAGGCAATTTATGAATCCAATGGGAATGGTCTGGATAACATAAAACCTTGAGTGCTGTGTTGCAGGAAGCATATTTTAGTTTGGCAATTGTACTTAGCGTCAGAGTGGCACTGCTTGATCATCGTGTTATGTCAGAAAACATTACTCACTCATAACTTTATAACCAACTTCTAATGCCTTCACTCGGTGCATGTAATTAAATCGCAAGTGCGCACATACAATACCCATGGAAGGTATTGCAAAATATAATTGGCTAAATTCTCCTAAATGGTTCTTCATACAGTATGCAACCTCATCAATTATCGCTGTTTAGAAGGAAGATAAAAAAAAAAGACTCCAATGCAGTCACAGTACTAAGCTCCTTTCTGTTGTACAGCGGCACTCTGCAACTTTTTAGACCTATTTTGCAACTGAAACCTACCCATGGCTATAAGATAACAGGTATGTAAAAAAAATCCACAGAGATTTTTTATGATCTCATATTTGATGCAGTGATGTGTTACGTGTGATACGGTCCCTGTATTACATACGCACAGTAAACACCATAACAAAATGGTATCTACGACTACTGTTCATTATCATTCAGGGCTAGATTTTGTTTTAAACTTCTATTGCCATGTTAGTGTTCCTGTGGTGCATCTTTGCAGAGCTCTGCAATGCATTGTTGGGCTTTAGCACTGAAACATTTACACCGAAAATTGTAAAGGTTGTGTCGATCTATCTAAAGCAAAAATACAAGCAACACACTATTTATATTTTTCTGTTTAAGCTCATAAAGATGTTGTGGATAAAGTACATACTGAGACGTATGTATGTATGTCTTGGCTGTAGTGTGTAATGTTAGACTATATAAAACCTATGGGAAATTGTTTGCTTAAAAAAAAAGTTTTAAAACATCATTTTCAGTTTAAACTGTTATTGTACCTAATCAATAATATTACATTTTAGAATAGGAGTTGGAAAGAAAACACCGCAGTTTTGATCTTCGTTAGACCATGTTTAATTTTTATTAAATGTATGAAAAGATATACAGTATGGGAAAACACACACGGCAAGGAAATGTTTGTGAGCCTCTTACGATTTTCACATATTTCAAACCTAAAATGTAATCATCTCTTAACCCAAGTCCTAATAATAGATAAAGATAACCTGATCAAACAAATTACACCAAAACATGATACTTTTTCAACATGTATTTATCCACAAATGATTCAACATTCAATATCCATGTGTGAAAAAGTAGGAGAACCTTTAGACTCAGTATCTGGTGGCGCCCCCTTCAACTACTGTAAGTGTTTCCTGTAACTGCTGGTCAGCATCTCACATCAGTTTTGAGGAAATTTGGCCCATTCTGCCCTACAGAACTGCTTCAACTCAGTGACATTTGAGGGCTTCCTTGCATGGACAGCTCGCTTCAAGTCCTGCCATAAGATTGCGATGCGTTTAGATCCGGACTTTGACTAGGCCATTCTAAAATGCGGAATTTCTTCTTCAGCAGACATTTTTTTGTAGATCTGCTTGTATGTTTAGGATCATTGTCTTGTTGCATAATCCACATTAGTTTTAACTTCAGCTAACGGACAGGTGACCTGATATTCTCCTCTAGAATCTTCTGACATAATGCAGAATTCATGGTTGTGTCAATAATGGCAAGCCGTCCAGGTCCTGAGACAGCAAACCAACCCCAAACCATCACTCTCCCACAACCATGCTTGACGATTGGGATGAGGGTCTTCTATTACAATGCAGTGTTTGGTTTTCACCAAACAAAGTTTCTCATTGAGGAAAAAAGTTCTACCTTTGACTCATCTGTCCAGAGACCAGTGGTTTCCTGCTTTCTATCTTTCCATGAACACCATTCTTGTTCAGTCTTTTTGTGGTAGTTAAGTCATGAACACTCATATTAGCCAATGCGAGAGTTGCCTGCAGATCCTTGGATGTTACTCTGGGGTTATGTGTGACTTCCTGGATGATTTGACAGTTTATTCTTTGAGAGATTTTGGTAGTCACTTCTGGGCAGAGTGACTGTGGCCCTGCTATTTGTCCATTTGTAGACTGTCTGACATTGGATTTGTGGAGCCCCAAATCCTTAGAAATGGTTTGGTAACCCTTCTAGACAGAGGCGCATCAGTAACTGCTTTTCTGAGGTCATCAAATATTTATTTTAATTGTGGCATAATGTGTTTGCAAATACCTGCATGGTGAAGACCAAACTCACAATGTTTCTGATCTTTATATAGAGTGGGGCCTTCCAAACACCCCTGAAGAGCTACCTAATTATTTAAACACCTCACTCTAATTATTCCCTTTAATTTAGCTGATAAAAACAGAATTTCACTTACTTTTACACATACCCTGACTCTTAATTGCTCATTGTTTGTCTAATTCATACATCATTTTGCTTCAAAAGACGTGGAATTGGTTAATATAAACCCTATTGTATTTTTAAGAAAATACTGGTTTTCACTCAAGAAGGTTTTCATGGAAAAACTATTAATGAATTTTTTGAATCTCTGTAATTATTATTGGGGTTCACAAACATTTTCTCGCCATTGTATTTGTCACAGTATGTATATCTATATCGATTCATATACATAAAGCATCATCATCTTCAGCCCTTGTCAATCCACTGCTGGATAAAGACTTCCACAATATTTACATACATACATACAAAATTCACCAAGCACAACGAGAAAGCGAAGGTATGCGGAAACTCAGTAGCTTTAATGTGGTTTGGATTTAGAAAGAGGCGGAAAACGTGAGTCAGGCTCAGACCGCGTTATAAGCGAATCCGCGTTGTAGCGGATCGTGCTATAATGGGGTTGAGCTGTAATGTGATATATTACAGAATTGTAAATATGACATTTCTAATGTGCATTACTAATTTCTGGTTAACAGTTCTAATGTCCTTCAAAATGTAATCTCGTCCTGACATTGTGACTTGTAATTGCAATCATTTGGGAGAAAATGTAAACACGATCTTATTCTGTAAAGAAACCCTCAACTTAAAACAGTAGCATATATATATATATATATATATATATATATTTTTTTTTTAATAAACGACAATATTTTAATATACAGCACGTGAGCAAGTCACAGGAAGCAAATGAAGTGGCAAAAAATGGCACATAAAAAAAAATCACCTGGAATAAGCCATCGTATATCAGTTTTTTAACTTCACCAAGAAGAAATATTTCTCTGTAATATTTAAGGACCACTAGAGAGAGCTGTTCAGTTCCTAAAAGATTTTGTTTGAAGTAAGAAAATGACTTGGCTGTCAGCTGATGCCCTATTGGGTTTTTTTTTTCCTCTCCTTCTCCCACATTACCATCACTCTGTTCCTGGGAATCCCATTGCACTCGTTTGTAGCAATAGAGCAAATACATTGAAAGATAAACAGAAACGTACCATCAGAGGGCACCTCGTCATCTTTATCATGGTCAGAGGCAATGGAGGTTGTATCAGCAGGTATTCCTTCACTCTCATCTGCGTCTTCTAGTTCTCCTGCAAAAAGCAGAAATACAAGTGTATAAGTGTGGCTCCTACTTCTGGATGAACACAATGGGAAAAGCGACTCCTTTACCCATTACCTTCACTATATATCGGAATTCTAAGCTAAATACAATTATATAAACGTAAGGTGATCAATATTTTTTTTTTTAATAGTTAAAGAAAACACAAAATGAATAGACAATTGTATAACGAAGGTTATCAATATACTTTAATATCATAATTTCCAATAGCAACACTTATTGTAGTTGCAAATAAGCGAAATGCATGTCAGATGTATGTATATTATTATTATTATTTATGTAGCGTACGTTATTCCTACCAACCAATTAGATTGTGAGCTCATCGGAGCAGGGACTCCTTTTCCTAAATGTTACTTTTATGTCTGAATTTATATTATTTGTTATTTATGATTGTCACGTGTATTACTGATGTGAAGCACTATGTACATTAATGGCGCTTTATAAATGAAGACATAAGTACGTACATACATACATGCATACATACATACATACATACATACATACATACATACATACATACATACATAAAAGAATACTGCAGGGATTTGGTCTCAGTTATAGAGATTTTATTATTTCTATGAAATTGAAAACTGCTGGACTTTCTGCCATTGGAGTATGTTATTAACACATAAAAATGAAAGTAAAGGCAGTTTGTAAAAGAAAACAATACATGTAAAATGTACATGGCATTTGGGGATTTAGACGCAATCCACGCATGCAATTGAAAAACATTTTTACATAGGATTGAAGCAGGGAGTCTCCGGAGCTGAACCCCATTAATTTCAGCTCCAGGGACCACCTGCCGCCACCCAGAGACACAGACCTCCGTATGGGGTGCAGATGGCTGCTCCGCTCGGCTAGCAGAGTTCACGTAATGGCGGAGTTTCAAAGCTCCCTGTGGGCCAATAGGAAGCCATGACGTCATCCGGTTCGGCTTCCTATTCGCCCACATAAAGCACAAGCTTTATAGTTTAAATCCCAGATAACCCAGCCGGAGCGGCTACCGGCCCCCCTACGGTGGTAAGTATCTCCAAAAGCACGGGGTGTCCCCCTGCCCCCTTTTTTCACATGGATGGGAAGAAGGGAACCCCACTGAGAAAGGTGCTGCCAGTACGTCTTTGTATTGAAATCTCCTAAGTCACGCGGGCCAGCAAGAAGCCGCAACATAATTATATAAACATAATACGTTTCTTAATTACAAAGAGTTCAGTCATTTTTCATTATTTCTGTTTAAAAGTATTTTTATTTGCCAAAATATAATATCATGTTTAATCCAGGTACACATCTTCCAGCAGGCAAATTCCAAACAGTGTTTATAGTATGTAAATTAATGCTAAATATGACTCGCTAAATATAGGTTTTTTTATTTATTTATAAAGAACGTGTGTGATTAATAATTTTAATTTTTACAAATAACAACACTGTATTCAGCCCTGTGCAGAATAAAGCACAGCACTAAAGAAGGAGGTACAGATTCAACATACATGAACACTGTGAGAGGTGACCCATTGCATCATGCAGCCTTGAATTACATGCAAGTGCCCATTATATAACAGTCTCTATATATTTGTGCCTTTACTTGAGTTTTTTTAAATGCGGATCACATCCATCTCCAGCACCAGGTCAAGCTGCATGACCACAACCGCAGCTGCCCTGACACCAGAGGATTACCGCTGTGGCGGGTGCGATCTGGAAGCATGGACCACCCTCCGCAGCGATGTCATAGCAGCCCCCTACTCTGCAGTCACAGCTTTTTGCTTTTTCAGCAGCGGCTCCATAGACAGTGAGCGTGGCAACGTCTGTATATCTGATCCCCATCTACGTCTCTCTTTTTTCTATTCACACCAAATGAATTATTTAGATCTTATTAAAAACAACAGTTTCCATCTTACACCGAGATGCTTTACCAAGTTCAGGAACCCCAATGTTAAGCAACCTTCCAGCTCCAGAAAACACCTGGAAGCCAGTTCAAGAAAATGTAAGGTGTCTTCCGGTGCTGGAGGATGCTATTGCATAGCGCCACTTAGTAAATATGGGCCATTGTGTTTCCGCATGTAAAATTAAAACTGCTTGATGTTTTCCCTGATAACGAGCAAAAATCAGTTTACCAATGGATGTGGATGGCAATGACATTATAGAGATTGTTCTCAGTTTTGTCTGTCTAGTTCCCTTTAGGAATAAAGGTTTATAAATAGGGCTGTTCATCATATTTATCCATCTTTTCGGAAATGGTACTGACAGTTTTTCTAATGCAGCGGGGAAGGTCGATAAGCAAAGTGTTTGAATCTGTCATTAATAATCTGTAGCCAATAAAAGGAAAACAAAAACATTGTCCTTTAAAAAACAAGCACAGGGTGGATATAGAGCTCAGAGAGCTAGCTCTGTAGTTATCTTCTCTCAAAGGGAGTGAGAGGGAGAGTAGTTACACTTAAACATTTTATGATATCAATGGCAGATGAGCATCTGTCCAAGTGATTGTTGGTTGCGAAGCCACTTCTGTTCATGTCCCATCCACTAAACAACATCTTTTTTTTACGATCTTTTTTTAAAAGGGAGTTCTATTGGATTACTGGACCCATCCCTTACCCTAACAGATACTATCTTCTTCTCTTCTCAGGTAATATTTTAATGCTGTCTCCAATCACCCCTTAAATAAATTCAGCTTTCACACCTAGGCAGGACAACACCCTGTTTAGAAAAACCATCTGTTTTAATGTTCCTCACATGTGCTAATTAAGGTGGCTTCAGTCAGGTGACATTTTAGAGCTATATTAGTAAGAGCACAGCAGCCCTTGCTGTTTGCAGCCATGTTTGAAGTAGCCAAGTTTAAAGTAGTGCGCAGTGTTGGAGTTTAAAAGGGAGTTCAAAAGAACAAGTGGACAACACCTACTGGCCTTAAATTTTGGATTTGAACTACACTGGAAAGGAGGATATTATCTATCCCAGACTACACATCTCGGCACGTTACTATTGCTGTGATGCCGCCTTTACTATTTATATTTGCTATGACCTCACTTCTTTTCAAATTATACACTTCTTTCTACCAGCCTCATTATGTCTCTAACTCTATTCATATATCTCCATTCTCCTTCCTTCACCACTCCTCAGTTCACATGAACTCCTTTCTTACCTGCAACCTCTAACACTACACAGCTATATCCCCTGCAATAAAACACACCCCTACAAACCATCCGCACACATTCTCTTTCTATCCATGCTTCTCCTCCTTGCTTCATGGGATTTCTCTCCCAATCCTGGTCCCTGCCTTATTTATATGTGCTCTCGTACTCGCCTGCCAAATGCAACTTCTACTCCTTCTGGTGTCAACCCCTCCAAACTCATACCCATCCCCTGCTACCCTCCCTCCTCTATCCCTTTCGCCTAAGCCCTTGGTAATGCTCGCTCCCTTTCTAAAACGTTCCTCTCTGTGCATGAATTCTTTCTCTCTAACTCTCTGCTCTTATTTGCTATAACTGAGACTTGGCTCACTCAGTTTGACTCTTGTCTGGAAGATGCCCTCTCTTATGGTGGCCTTTCTTTCTCCGACACTGCGCGCCCTGAAGGCAGGGGTGGAAGCGTGGGGCTCCTGCTCTCCTCTCTCTGCCGCTACCATACCCTTCCTATTCCTCCCTCTCTTACTTTCCCTCCTTTGAGACTCACACTGTCCAGATCTTCTCTCCTCTCCCTATCCACGTGGCGGTCATCTACCTCTACTCATCCCCTTTCTCTCTCACTTTGAATCTTGGCTCTCTTTCTTTCTCTCCTCAGACTCCCCTGTTCTTCTCCTTGGGGACTTCAACTGCCACATTGATGACCCCTCTCTCCCTTGGGATTCCAGCTTTCTCTCTCTAACCTCTTCTTTTGGCCTACAACAGTGGATTGCAGCCAGCACCCATAAGGATGGCCACTACCTAGACCTAGTTTTCACCAAAAACATTTCTCTCTCTAATTTCTCCATTTCCCCCTTTCCTCTCTCTGACCACCACCTCATCACATTTTCGCTCTCTCGCTTCTCCCCGGCTCCATCTCCATCTACCCCTTGTTCCTGCTGAAACCTGCACTCTATTAACCTACTAGCCTTTGATTCCACTTTACGCTCCTCCCTCTCCTCTCTCAGTTTTGCTCCAGACCCTGACAACCTGGTCAGGAACTACAACTCTGCCTTATCCTCCTCTCTTGATATACATGCCCCGCTTTCTCTCTGCCATCATCACCCTTCTAACTCCAGACCCTGGCTAAATCCCCACACGCTCATGCTCCGTTCCTCCTCTCATTCCTCTGAACGCCTCTGGAGGAAATCTCACACTCTCGCAGACTTCCTTCACTACAAATTTATGCTATCCTGTTACAACTCTGACCTCTCAGGCTAAACAAACCTACTTTTCTTCACAAATCAATATGCACAAGTCTAACCAATGCCACCTCTTTTCTGTCTTTGACTCTCTACTCAAACCACCCTCAGCTGCCTCCTCTTCTTCCGACATCTCACCTCAGGACTTTGCTGACTATTTTAAGGAAATGGTGAAATCCATACGTCAGAACATCCCCTCTGTTTCCTCCTCCCATCCTACACCGCTTCCTAACTCTCCTCCTGCCTTCCTTCACTCTTTTTCTGCTGTCTCAGAGGAGGATGTGTCATTGCTGATCTCTTCTTCTCCCTCTACCACTTGCCCCCTTGACCCCATTCCCTCCCATCTCCTAAAACCTCTTGCTCCTACTATAATCCCTACGCTCACACACATTTTTAACTCCTCCCTCTACTCTGGTACCTTTCCCTCCTCCTTCTAATATGCAACCGTTATACCATTACTCAAAAACAGCAAGCTTGACCCAACCTGTCTTTCTAACTATCGGCCTTTTGCCTCTAAACTCGTTGAACGTCTTGTATTCTCTCGATTGCTCCACTTTCTCAACACCAATTCTCTCCTAGACCCTCCACAATTTGGCTTCCGCACTGCTCAATCCACTGAAACAGTCCTCACTAAAATAACTAATGACCTCCATACTGCCAAAGACAGAGGTCATTACACTCTGCTCATATTACTCGACCTCTCTGCAGCATTTGACACTGTAGACCACCCTTTTCTCTTTCACATTCTCCATACTCTTTGTATTCGTAACAAAGCTCTATCCTGGGTCTCCTCTTACCTCTCCCATCGTACTTTCACTGTCTCTTCTGTTAACACTTCCTCCTCCTCTATCGATCTCTCTGTGGGGGTACCCCAGGGTTCTGTCCTGGGACTTCTTCTCTTTTCTCTGTACACACTCTCTCTAGGTGACCTAATAACATCTTTTGGGTTTAAATATCACCTCTATGCTGACGACACACAAATTTACTTTTCAACCCCTGACTTTCTACCTGCTGTACAGACCAAAGTTTCTGAATGTCTCTCTGCGATATCACCCCAGATGGCCCTCTGCCGACTTAAACTTAATATGGCAAAAACAGAGCTCCTCATACTTCCTCCCAAACTTGGCCCTACTACCTCCTTCCACATTACAGTTGGAAGTACTGTCATTCACCCAGTAGCCCAAGCACGCTGCCTAGGGTTCACACTCGACTCCTCTCTCACATTCTCCTCTGACATTCAAAACGTATCTAAAACCTGTTACTTTTCCTCCGCAATATTACAAAGATACACCCTTTCCTCTGTTGCTTGACTGCTAAAACTATGACTTAGGCCCTCATTCTCTCCCGTCTCGATTACTGTAACCTCCTGCTGTCCGGCCTTCCTGCATCGCACCTGTCTCCCCTACAATCTATCCTAAATGCTGCTGCCAGAATCACTCTACTCTTTCCTAAATCTGTCTCAGCGTCTCCCCTGCTGAAATCACTCTCCTGGCTTCCTATCAAATCCCGCATCTCGCACTCAATTTTCCTCCTCACTTTTAAAGCTTTACACTCTTCTGCCCCTATATCTCAGCCCTAATATCTTGCTATGCACCGTACCGACTCTTGCGTTCTGCTCAAGGATGCCTTCTCTCTACCCCTTTGTATCTAAAGCCCTCTCCTGCCTTAAACCTTTATCACTGACTGCCCCTCACCTCTGGAATCCCCTTCCCCTCAATACCCGACTAGCACCCTCTCTATCCACCTTTTAGACCCACTTTAAGACACACTTGCTAAAGAAGCATATGAGTAGCACCGTGGCTAATACTATACACATGATACATAAAGCTTGGCCCCCTGCAGACGCACTTACCAGAACTCCCTCCTACTGTCTCTGCCCGTTTTTCCTTACTACCAATTAGATTGTAAGCTCTTCCGAAATGTTACTTTTATGTCTGAAGCATTTATTCCCATGATCTGTTATTTGTTATTTATATGATTGTCACGTGTATTACTACTGTGAAGCGCTACAGTATGTACATTAATGGCGCTACAGATGCAGCGGCCATTATTTTAACAAATCACGTGGTGTATACCTCGGAATACCCATGTCATGGCGCGGGATTTCTTCCAACCGTACGCCTTAAGATGCGAGTGTATAAAATGGCATTTTAGTGTTCTGGATTTTAAACACCTGAAATTGACACAGTAGCACAGTACTGTACACACTACAATTAATTAATTTCATTGCATTTAATTGCACACAATCTATGAAATTCAAACAAAGCAACCGCGATAAACACATGGGTCTGGGGCAATTGGCGGTGTTCATGCCGCGTGGAGTACAGCAGCGCACACGAAAACGGCGCCGTGATTTGTTTCAATAACGGCCGCTGCATCTGGATATAAATAGACATACATGCATACAACCTGCCTTCCTTTAGCTGCCTCTCTTACCTCATTACTACTATTTGGGATTTCCAGTACACACAGGGGCACTACTAAACTTAAGCAAATGTATAGAAAGGCGGTGGGATCGCCGTGGGAAGAGTGAAGCTAAAAGTGTAGTAGTATTGTGGTTGGGGAAGTTGGGTTTTGAGGTGGGTGTAACATACTCTATGTTCTGCATAACTACTGTAACAATGTATATAGTGTGGAAAAGCCTGTTGTGTTAAACTAAAATTGATGTAATTGGTGTATTGGTATAAAGTATAGAAAGGCAAGATTTCTCCCAAAAAGCTTTGGTGCCCTTAAATTCTGGAAATGTTCCTGCCCCAACCACTTTAAGTTGGAATAATACCTACAAATTCAGGACTGGGCTGCTAAATTGGGGATAGTTGGCCAATCTAATTAACCAGTTACAAGTTCCTGAATGCAGAACAAGAATGAATCAAAGACCTGAATTCAGTATATAATCCTACCCAAAGATAACACCGCATTTTAAGCTTTGTAACGTGCATGTCAAAAAGATGGCCATTGTAAATCCAAAATGTTGGCATGACCTAGTAACGGTTTGCAATTTGAACCTCTTACAGTAAGTCTTTTTCTCTAGTGAGCTAATTACAATTTATCAATTATTTTGTATATACACACATATAAGATGACAATTTGATCTTTGATCCAGTGCAAAAAAAAAAATGTTTGCATCAATTTACTCCTGGGCTAAATGGTTGAAACTTGGTATTTGAGTTTCTTACACCTTACACTGATTTCTTGAGCAAAGAGGTTATGCCAACTCAGACCTGATAAATGTATATGACGCAGTGAGAAAGGAAACCTGTACACTTTACAACCTTCCATAAAAGCTATTATAATATGAGTAACTTCTTTCTTGACAGCGCCGAAAACCTAATCACTCACTACTGTAAACAAAACAAATGTAATGCAAAGTACATTGATGCAGACGCACAAACGCGACTTTCAATTGACACATTATTTTAATGTCATGATGCCCATATGTTACCTGTACCAGTTAAAATGTAATTACTACAACATTTGATGTGCAATAAAGTGAAGACATTCAGCTGTTTAAAGTTGTATTGCTTGTTTAATGCAAGGCCTCCCCCCGACCTGCACCCACATTATTTTTTACCTTACCTGAACCAGGGGGACTAATCAGTGGTCCCCTTTAGAGGATCCCCAGGTTCCCAGTAAATGGATCACGTTTTTTGAAGTTCCCTTGAACTATAAACATCGCCGCTGTCCCCCGCTGCCTACCATGCTGCAGATTTCTCTTGGTCACTGAAGCAAGCCCTGATTCAGTGGTCGTTTTATGTCCACTGGACAAGAATACTTCATCGCATAGGAACCAGGAGTCCCAGGACATCGGGGGACGACAGAACAGCTCCACGTGACCACCCACTCCCCACCCCCCCCCCGCCCAAACCCCCTCCAGCTTAGGTAAGGAAACAAAAACACTACGAGAAATTGAGATCAATGTAGATTGCTGCTTTTTCATTCCTATACCTGATCAAATTTAGAATTGAAACCCCATAAATATCAACAAGAGCATTGACACAATGTAAAATGCATTATAGTTTAATTATCGGTTAGTTTAAGTCCTGTTTTTACACGTAAGTCTTTTAGCATTGGATTTGCATTGCAGTCCTGTTTTTCTCAATCCTATTTAAAAGCAGCGATCCTGCCCATTTTGCATGTTGATTTCCAGAATTCGAACCAGGGGGTCCTCTGGGGATAAGACATGCTATTTTCCTATACACTTACCATTATAGTTGCATGGAGTCAGCAGTCATCCAATAGGAAGCCACAACGTCCTCCCCCAATGACATTGCAGATTCCTATTGCCTCCCACCCCCCCACCCCCCTTTAAAATCTATATGGAAAAACTAAAGTAGGCGAGATTGCTGCTTTAAGCCCTACAAGTCTATTTTATATAAATATATATTTCTCTATTTGAAAACTGCTACAGTATTTGACAATAAAGCGTTTAATTTGGATGACAAAGAAATGTTCGATACTACCAGCTGACATTTAAGCTATCCTCAATATCAATCCTTTACAGTGCCAAAATGTGTAGTGACACCCAATATTCTGAAGCCAGGGTCACGTGGCAAGTGTGAATAGCCCCAGATAGCTTAACACAGCCTCCTTTCCAAATCACGCCAAGTCCTATAATATTTCCTTCACTTTATTGGAAAAGCAACAGTAAATACAGGATCTTGTGGATGGTGTGTGGTTCTGAGTTTGTAGTTAAGGGCAGGTAGAAAGAGATGGCCTTGCCATGGGAGTGTAACAGAGATGGGTGCTGTATTCACTGTGTCCTTGGTGGAAAAGGAAGTGAGGAGCAAGGGACACACTAGACGTGAGATGTGACAAACTACTGTCAGCAAAGACAGGGGGGAGGGCAGAATAGCCCATTCTGAGAAGAATCTCAGAGGTTGCTATAGCAATCCACTGATTAAGGCTGTGTAAACAACATGTAACAATAATGTTGCCTTTTCACATGCAGCTAGCTGCTGGGACAGGGAAATGACAGGCAGCTAAATTTCGGGAGACATGAATCCTATAAGCTGCAAAGGAGGCAGAGAAATATGAAATCCTGTTCCATGACACCCAAGGTCCACAGATATTGTGCCAAAACGGCCATGCTACAGCTATAAGAAAGATAACATAGTGTAGCACTAATGCCAACCATTGCAGTCCTGAACTGAAGATGAAGTCCTCCTGTTTCTTTCAGAAATAATGCTGTAACAATGATCAACTACAGATGTCATCCATACTATTACAGATGTCATCCATACATGTGCGCTCTGAGTCCAGTGCCATTCTCAGAACAAAATAGGGACATGCAAGGAGTTAAAAGTGAAGCTTCTGTCTATATGAGGATTTCTATCCCTATTAAAGGAGCAATTCCTTCTAGGACCAAAACGACCTAATTCCAGTGACATGTCATCTCATCTGCGTAATTCATACCCAAATCTGACACCTACAAGTATTTGTAATTTATGTTTTAAAGTTACACATTGGAGGGGTTTGGTTCCTTCTGGCTGCTCTCGTTTTTTATGATGTCACTGTGTGTTCCTCGAGTGTTTGTACAGTCAGAGTCACCCCTCCCCTTAATTTTATTGGCTCTCTGATAAGGACAGGGTGAGATAAGTCGTCTCCCAGAGGGAGGCTCCCCAATATGCCTTCCCTGCCCCTGTCCACCAAGCCAGCGTGGAAGGGGTTAACAGCATGAGGATAAGAGCCACTCCAAAGACCCCCTGGAGTCCATCAGCCCCTCCCCCTACATGTCTGAATGAGGTACTGTGTGTGTACATGCAGCTTTTTTGATTACCACAAAGAATCTCTGGGACATAACACCTGAGTCGCCTCAAAGGTGTCAGCCTTTGGTGGCTGCCAAAGGGCAGCCAGAGGGTGTCGCCGTTTACTGCCGTTCAATAATGTTACAACTGCTCAAATGCTTCTGATACTCACCAACCCCCTCGTCCCCTGTACCCAATGTCTAATTACCCTGCCTATACTGTAGTTTGTAAGCTCCTTCAGGCAGGGCCTCTTCTAACACATTTTATCCTACCTCTTACAACACAATTTATTCCTGTCTGTAAATGTTACTTATTTGCCCATAATCATATCTCTGACGATCCATAAAATATATGTAAACTGAATGTGTATAACCTTTGTTCATTTAATGTAACCATTTATTATTATTATTATAACTGTGTTCTCTCCCCCCCCCCCCCCCCCCCCGGTTTGTGTAACAAATAATTGTATGTAATGGTAGTTGTTCTAAAACAAGACTGTAAAGTATTGCGATGTCTCCTTAAGTGGAGGCCTATATTTACTTAATAAATGATGATGATAACGAAAACACCTGATTGACAACCACTCCCGCATTCAGCGGCCCCTTACAAATTCAACTGGCTGACTATGTGGGATTGCACCTGTAATACAATACAAGAACTAGGCCTAGCATACTGGTTAAAGGTATCATTTCACACTGGAGCCAAGTGGCAACTCTTCCCTGGTTTAATGATCTGGATTTATTTCAGTGAACCGAGTGCAAACCTTTTTGAGGACTAGTCCTTTGGGACTGCTTCCTAATCTGTCTTTGTCTTAAAGTACCTAATATCTGTTACTTGTATTTTGCTAAGCAATGCTGTGATTGAAGTTTATGAGTATTATAATTAAGAACATTACACACTAATCGGACATTGAAATGAAATGAATGTTCTGAAGAATGTTTATGGCCCCATTAGTTCACAGTCATTCTATTACATTCAGAAATATTGTCAGTGGTGCCTTGAGCCTGCGCCAATGACAACAGCATAAATTCTGCATCTCATTTCTGTGACCATAAAATTAATGATCAGTTTAAAAATACTTCGTTGTAAAAGTTATGGTGGAAGAGAAATGCTCAAATCTCTGCTATGGGCACAGAAGGATAATTAAACGTCAGCGCTAATTAAAATGTCTTCTGCCCTTAACAAAAGCACTGGATCGATCTGGGACAACTTTAAAAGCCACTAGAACTAATTACAGGACATAGGTGGAAAAGGCATTCATTTTATTCTGCTGTGGCCAGATATAATGCGTATTTAGATGTCGTTAGTACATTTATCGTGTGTAGGTGTATGCAGTTACAGGCACGGGATTCCTGCTGGAAAATAAATAAAATCCCATTTTCATTTTTCAGCAGGGCTCTCTTTAGCGAGGCTTTGAAGGGCTGTTACACAGCCATTAGCCTATTGAAAGTGATGGGCAAACAGCCATGCAGCGAGCTCATAACCCGATTCTAAATGCTCCCCTTATTGATTTTTGTGCATAAAAACAGACACAAGTGGAAAGACTAGCAGCCTAGCGCCCTGGCACACAGTCACAATATTGCTGTTCCTCTTGATGGACTTGCCCATTTTATCTCAAAAGCAAAGTGCTGGATATTGAACTCCTACCGTTTAAGCCAGGGGTGGCCAACTGCAGTCCTCAAGGGCCCCCAGGCAGGTCTGGTTTTCAGTACATCCCTGCTTCAGCACAGGTGGTGCAGCCGTCGACTGAGCCAACTGTGCTGAAGCAGGGAGATCCTGAAAACCTGACCTGTTTGTGGCCCTTGAGGACTGGAGTTGCCCACCCCTGGCTTAAGTGGTGCTTGTTTATATTTAAGCAACTGTGACTGGTTTAAAAGAGCGTTTCTTAGAAATTGTTGCCACATAAGGAGTGTTGAGCTGAACTATTAAACTACACAGTAAAATGCCCAATGTTTTTTTTTACGATTGTAAATTGTATCTTCACCATTATTCGTTTGTTCAGCCAGGGTTTATTGGTGTATCAGGCCTGAAAGTGTTAAGGAAGGAACTTAAACAAAAATTAGAATAAAACGTTTAAAACCAAATGAATGCCAAATAATTTGTTTTCAGGAATACGTAGTATTTTATTACCCATAATCCATTGCACCCTTAGCTAGGTTTATTAGTCCTCATAAAGGACTCAATTCTGGTTGAAATTAGACTACAATGAGTCTTTATGTATGTAGCCTGGTCCCCCCTTGGTACCCCTTTGGCCCCTTACCTTGCGGTGCGGCTGCAGCTGGCAGAGGAGGCTGGGGCGAGAGCCGGCGGCAGGTGGGGGAAGTTACGGGAGCGATGCGGCAGATAGAGAGGCGATCGGGTCGCCCGAGGTCCGCGGCAGCTCCTTTCGCAGTGTGTTGCCATCTTGCTGTTAGCTGCGCATGCGCAGTGACATCTCGCGCATGCGCAGGTGGTATCAGAGTTGCGGCAGCCATGGCAGGGCATTGTGCATGTGCAGGAGCCTATTAGTGTGGTGGCCATTAGAGGTAATAGGCTCCGCGAGGGACTACAACCCGCAGCAGCCTCGGGGGCTGCGATCACATGGGCGCGAACAGCCAATAGGGCTGCCAGGATCACAGCCAGCTAGGGGTTTGGTTTGGCGCTAATCTAGAGCTACTCCAGTCGGAGCTGGGACACAGAAGGGCGAGGGTGTGTTCAGGGTGTCAGTGGCCCCTTAACTAGGTCACAGACCCTCTTATAGGCCCCAGCCAGGCCCTGACTCACATTAAGTTGTGGCTGCTGCATGGAAGGCCTATAGGTCAGGGACACTTTCCTCAGTAGCTGTCTATAGTGAAATTACCATACTGCACTGTGTCAGGGACGCATCCGACGCTGTCCAGAGCCTTGCGGCCTGTGGTCTGGGACCAGACCACCGCCGCGAAATACAGAGACTCTCTTCAAGTGGGACACTTCAGCGGGAGTCCACCCCATGTAGAGGCGGAAGCCATTGCTGACGCCGTGGGAAAAGACGGCCCCTTTCATCAGTGGGAGGTACCGGGTGCTGGAGCACCTGGCAGGTATCCCATCCCAACAAGTGCCCCAACGATAATACACCTACTGTGGGCAGCGCTGTCACACACACTTGAAGTGGGAGTGACAATTGTGGGCTGGACACTGGGACACTGGTGCCCCTGCACCCAAGTACTGTGGAGATACTCTGTGGGTCTATGTACATATACTGTATGTATGGTGTGGTTGTATTGCATTCTCTGTGTTATAAGTACGTGTCCAGTAAATATTGTTGTACCATACTCTGGTGTGTATTACTGGGTATATTGTCTTGGGAGGGTCTATTCCACTTTGTGAGAATCCTTCTCAGGTGGAGGCGCTGTTAGCATACACGTTACGTACACCCCAGGCTCCCTGCAGCGGAGGATCAGACCTCTTGTGAGCCATCAGGTAAAGCACCGCACGTAGTCACCCTAGACACGGGGAAAAGGGGGCTACATGTATATTAATCTCAATGTAAGGTTTTGCTTACAGAGATTCCAATAAAATTCACAAAGCAGTGAAAGATCACAGAAGAAAAATTCTATAAACTACTGCTTCTAAATTTCAGATTATCACTCACTTTAAAATATACAGCAAATAGTGTTTCACCTTGTGCTTATAGGGGTCCGTGTTAAAATGGGCAAGGAGCAATAGGTAGGGTTACCAGGTGGCTTGTCCAAAAATACTGGCCACAATGGTGAAAGGTGCGACACGCGCCTGAATCGTTGGTGAGGAAGAATGTTATTTATAAATGGCCTGACTGTTACGTAATTTTTTTCTAAATTTCACTCCAAGTATTCATCAATTTGCACCAATTTATATTCTATTTTGTAAAAAATCTGGGGAGGAGACTTGGGCGCTCGGGGGGAGCGCCCTTCCGAGAATTTTTTTAAAGAAATAGAATATGAAATAGTGCAAATTGGTGCATGCTTGGAGTGAAATTTAGAACAAAGGACGTAATGGTCAGATCAATTATAAATAACTGACTTGCAGTCATACTGTACATGGCGAGCAATACTAATCTTACTGCTCCTCCCACAAATTCCAAGATTGTTGCACCCCTCCATATCTTCTCTCTCTTCCCTTATTCTCTCACCCTCCCACCCCCCTTGTCCTCTCACCCCTTACCGTCATCCTCTCACCCCCCTCCCTTCATCATCTCATCCCCCCTCCCTTCATCCTCTCTCATCTCTCCCTTCATCCTCACAACCCCACCCCCTACCTTCATCCTCTCACCCCCTCCCTTTATCCTCTAACCCCCCCCCCCCCCCCCGCCTTTCATCCTCTCTCACCCCCCTCCCTTCATCCTCTCTCACCCCCCTCCCTTCATCCTCTCAACCTGAGAAAACACATACACATACCAGGGCAAAATAGAACAAATACACAGAGGACACAGCCTCACCTCTCTCTCTGCTCCATGATTTTCCTCTGCTTTTTGGCTCCACCCCCAGGCTCCTGTCACCTCCATCCCGATTGGCTGCATTACACAGCAGCAGCCAATCAGGATAGAGGAAGCTGCCCAGCCCCCTAGAAGCAGCAGCCCTGCTCTATTCCTGCTCAGGGGAAATCCCAGATTGGTTACTAAGTCCGGAAAGGTAATACCGCACATATACATGTCCGGTATTATCTCTCAGTTTTTACCGGACAAAGTAACCAAATACCGGGGTTGTCCAGTTCAATACCGGACACCTGGCAACCCTGCCCAATAGGTGACACACATTGTGCTGATTTGCCGGTCATTACCCAGAATCCCTGGCTACAGTGGAAGCACTGTATGCTACGATGTAATGGGAAAGGGCAGGGTTGTTGGCCTGTCTGAGACATGTGAATGTGCTCACAGGTGGTATTTTTATTTTCTGTACACTGCACGGTGAAGGGTTTTTCTCTCTTCTTTACTCACCATAGCTTTTTGTGGGTCTGGTTGTAGCCACTTTATATATGTAATTGAATAAAGAACCACTGCAGAGTATGTTTTCACATACTACTGGTTTGAATGTCTAACTATTTCTCATAATATTGGTCTTAATATGTTAGTCTAATATGTTAGTCTGGCTCTATAAAATGGTTGGTCCAAATAAAACAGTAATTAGAGAGTATGTCTTCTGTCTGTGATTTGAAGTCATTTTCTTTCTTACACTGTAGTTACAACAGTTTTAGTTTTTAAAGCCTCTCTGCTTATTGCCAGAAGTTTGTTATGTTGACGTTCTATGAAACACATCACTAAATATGTAGCCCTCTGCAGCTCTGTATCCTGTCAATACAGACTGTTGCTAGGCTTCCTGCAAGTCTTCTTGTTTTTCTCCTACCTCATGTTAAAAGGACCTTAGGGCAGTTACAGTACATGTGACCGAGAAAAGTGACATTTATGGTGATGAGAAAAGGGTTAAGTCAGAAATTGGGTTCAGTAATATACAGTAGATACGGTATTGCTGCAATGTGAGGATTTTAGTATTGGCCCATACATACAAAATATAACCCACAGTCATTTAAATGTGATTATTTATTCAGTAAATAAAAATACCACTTCTGTTGCATTTGCATGTCTCAGGTTTTTAACCCTGTCTTTCCCCATCATCACTTAGCAAACAGTGCTTCCACTGCAGTCAGGGATTCTGGGTAATGACATGCAAATGCGCACAGTGTGTCAGTCTTTACTTCTTATCCATTTTAACATGGGACCCTATAACCTTATGCCTGCCGTATTATACAGCATTTCAGCACAGCCTGGGATAAGGGCATAGCCAGTATACCCACTCACAGGCAGCTGTTTAAACATTTTGTGTGTCATCACTGTGAGGTTGGTTGCCGGCTAGGCAACTGTGAAGCTGGTACATGGGTATAACCAGACATTAAAAATGATTTATTCAGACATTTCAACTCTCACCAATTATCTCTTGACATAGGGCTTCTGCATGAAACGTTGAGTCTCTCCTCTATGGTGTCAGCCTATAGATGTTTTGCTAATAGGTAAGTTTTTTTGGTATTGCATTGCTATTTTTGTTATAATTCTTTTCTCAGACTGCATTTGCCAGGGTGTATTTACGCACTTTATTCAAGGCCATTTTGTCCAATTGTGTATTGATATATAATATTTAAATACAAGCATTATTCTTCCATTCACACTAACAGGACTGACAGAGGAAAGGCCCAGAAAAAGAAATAGCTGCCGGAAGGCCAGGATATATATATATATAGAGAGATAATCAAAAAATAAATAGACGATACCGTTCTGGGGCTAACGAAATGCTTTTATTTGTGCAAGCTTTCGAGATACACTGATCTCTTCTTCAGGCATGTTACAATGAATGAAGCAAGCAAAGGGTATACTTAAAAACAGTGTCTCTTGGAATGTTATCTGTGCTTGTCTCAACCCCCCCCCCTGTGTGGATGTGATTTATGGCTAGAGGTGTTAAATGGTTCCTGAAAGTTAGTGATGTAAGAGTGTGTGTGTGTATCTGTGCAAATATAAATGAATGGAGAGCCCACAGTGTATACAGTGCTTTAGAAAAGGTGTGTTTGGAGTGGGAGTTAATATAAATGGTGTGGGTAGGTGTGGAAATGTGAGAGATTGTAGCAAAACTAAAAGTGTGTGTAGATATATATATATATATATATATATAAATATATATAAATATATATATATATATATATATATATATATAAACCATAATACTGAGTTAAGTTATGGTGAGTAAAAAAAGTGACAAAAACCCTCCACAGGAAAGCTCTCTTGCATTCCCAGTAAAATCAACCCCACACTGATGAGACCCATCAAGGCCGAAACAGCTGTCTGTGGGTGGTTTTCTGGGTATGCACCTTAACCCTGGCTGTGCTCAAAGCTGTGACCATGCAGCAAACTTAAGCCTATAGGGAACCATGTTAAAAATGGTTATTGAGGCAAAAAGTGACACTGTGTGCTCATTTGCATGTCATTTCCCAGAATCCCTTGCTGCAGTGGAAGTGCTGTATGCGGGGTGATAATGGGGAAAGGCGGGGTTGCAGACCTGCCTAAGACATGCAGATGAGCATACAGCTATATTTGCATATTTGCTTTCCTGTGGAGGGTTTTTGTCACTTTTTTTACTCACCATAACTTAACTCAGTATTATGGTTTAGCCTATCCCATAGCCTCTCTTGCATTCCCAGTAAAATCAACCCCACACTGATGAGACCCATCAAGGTCGAAACAGCTGTCTGTGGGTGGTTTTCTGGGTATGCACCTTAACCCTGGCTGTGCTCAAAGCTGTGACCATGCAGCAAGCTTAAGCCTATAGGGAACCATGTTAATAATGGTTATTGAGGCAAAAAGTGACACTGTGTGCTCATTTGCATGTCATTTCCCAGAATCCCTTGCTGCAGTGGAAGTGCTGTATGCTGGGTGATAATGGGGAAAGGCGGGGTTGCAGACCTGCCTAAGACATGCAGATGAGCATACAGCTATATTTGTATATATATATATATATATATATATATATATATATATATATATATATATATTTATATAAACGCACACACACATGAAAAAGAAACTACACCCTCTTTGAATTCCATGGTTTTACATATCAGGACATAATAACAATCATCTGTTCCTTAGCAGGTCTTAAAATTAGGTAAATACAACCTCAGATGAACAATAGCACATGATATATTACACCGTCATGATTTATTTAACAAAAAAAGCCAAAATGGAGAAGCTATGTGTGAAAAACTAAGTTCACCCTTACTGCTTCCATAGGAACTCTCGAAAGCTCGTCCTATGACATAAATTGTTAGTCCAAATAAAAAAGGGATCACCTAATACTGAAGAACGTATAAATATATACATACATGCATACTTAGGTATTACTAAGCATTTGGAAGAAATCAGTGAGGGGGGAAAAAAAATAAACAGAGCCTGGAACAGTAGGGTGTAATGGAGGTCATGTAGAAATGCTTTATTTAGGGACATATGCCAGCCAGCACAGTGTCTGCTCACAGCATCTTCAGAAAACTTGCCTAAAGCCTCATAGGCACTAAAAGTAACCAAACCATTTGATCTTTGTGTAGTGTATTTTGCACTTTAGGTTTGCAGCAATTGCAACTCAGTTCCGGTGTTCACAAAAGGGATACATATCACAACACAGTCTAACCTACAACACAATTATCTCAGTTGAAGAATAAATAATTTTTTGCTTCATTAAAGCCGTTTTTTTCTTTTTTGTCATTTTTTTTTAAAATACAGAATTGCAGCAGGGGGTCTTCGGAGCTGAACCCTATTAATTTCAGCTCCGGGACCCCTGCTTCCAGAGGTACTTACCTACGTAGTGGGTGCCGGTAGCCACTCCAGGGTTCACTATATTGTATTGTATGTCTTTATTTATATAGCGCCATTAATCTACATAGCGCTTCACAGCAGTAATATACGTGACAATAATATAAATAACAAATAATACAAATAACACATGAAGGGGATAAGCGCTTCAGACAAAAAAGTAACATTTAGGGAAATGAGTCCCGCTCCGAAGAGCTTACAATCTAATTTGTTGGTAGGAAGAACGTACAGAGATAGTGGGAGGGCGTTCTGGTAAGTGCGTCTGCAAGGGGAAAAGGTTAATGTATGAGGTGTTAATTATCAGCCATCGAGCTACACATATGCTTCCGTAAACGGGTGTGTTTTGAATTTGGTCTTAAATGTGGATAGAGACGGTGCTAGTCGGATATTGAGGGGAAGGGCATTCCAGAGGTGTGGGGCAGTCAGTGAGCAGGGTTTAAGGGGGCTTTAGATACAAAAGGGGTAGAGAGAAGACATCCTTGAGCAGAACGCAAGAGTTGGGATGTGTATAGCGAGAAATTAGGGCTGATATGTAAGGAGGAGCAGAAGAGTGTAAAGCTTTAAAAGTGAGGAGAAGAATTGAGTGTGTGGTACGGGATTTAATAGGAAGCCAGGAGAGTGATTTCAGCAGGGGAGACGCTGAGACAGATTTAAGAAATAGTAGAGTGATTCTGGCGGCAGCGTTAAGGATAGATTGTAGGGGAGACAGGTGAAAGGCAGGAAGGCCGGACAGCACGAGGTTACAGTAATCGAGACGGGAATGAGAATGAGGACCTGAGTCAAAGTTTTAGATTTCTATATGCGATGTCTTCCCTACCCCTTTTGTATCTAAAGCCCTCACCCATCTAAACCTTTCTCACTCACTGCCCCGCACCTCTGGAATGCCCTTCCCCTCAATATCCGACTAGCACCCTCTCTATCCACCTTAAAGGCCTATCTTAAAACTCACCTCATTAATGATGCATATGAGTAGCACCGTGGCTGATAATATACACCTCATACATCGACCTTGGCCCCTTGCAGATGCACTTACCAGAACACCTTCCAGAACGTCTGTGTACGCCCTTCCTATTTACCACTTACATTGTAAGCTCTTCAGGACGCGGACTCCTCGTCCTAATCTTACTTCTATGTCTCATTCCCATTATGTGTTATGTTATGTCTCGTGTAAATACTGCTGTGAAGCGCTGTGTACAGAAATGGTGTTATATAAATATATACAGTGGTCGACAAATCACCAAAAAATCTACTCGCCGAACAAAAAAATCTACCTAGTACCACCTAGTACCACACGTGTGCTGCTTGGGCCAATAGGAGCTCGCCACGATGTTAAATCCACTCGCCCGGGGCGTGCAAATGTATAGGTTTGTCAAACACTGAATATATACATACAGTTAGTGTACTGTTTGTATCTGGATATGTTTAATTAATACTGTATGTAGGAACAAGTTGTGTGTGCCTCTGCTGTTATGCCCTACTGGCACTTGATGCATGTGCCCCTATACTGTAATTCTCTGTAAGAGATTTTGTATTATACACATCACACACAGAAATATTTTCTAAATGTATAACTATAATTTAGAGGTATTTGCACAGTCACCTCTAGGGCGAAATCCTGGCGGAACACGCACGATAATTCAGGGCAGCCTCATACAGGGGGAGGTTGGAATGTTACAATATTTCCAATGCTAACAATTGCAGCTGGGTAAACTGCGTTGATCAATATCTTGCAGTGTATGTGGCTAAGGTTGGAATTGATTAAACCCTTCAAGGATCATCTGTGGTCTGATTGCACCCTTAAGGGAATTTCTGTGCTGTTGCAAAAACCTGCACGTTTCTTTTTAGGATTCTAGCACTGGAGTACAGTGGATGATTCAAAGGCTGCATCCATAGTGCGAGCGATGGCGTGAACAAAATAAACCTGCTCTATCTGGCCGGCCATAGTAGGCGGGAATGCGCGGCAGGATTTTGAGCTGACAAAAAAATTTGATTTTTCGAGTCACGACTGCGTTACGTGAGTGGTTCAGCCAATGAGGGTCAACCAGCCTCATGATGTCATCGGCACGCCTTCCCGTTACAAGCAATCTGAGTCCACAGATCGCATAGGCGATAGGCGCGTGCGACGCCATGCGCTCCGTCATGCCTGCATTATATCCAAGGCCTAAGGCTGCGATTATGCAGCTGAACTGCAGGGCGCGCACGCGTCTGGGACGTCACAATAGCGACGTCACAGAGCGACGTGCACAATCCCATGCTACTGCATCTGCAGGGTGAAATCTGTTTTCTGATTGGAAGGCCGCGTCACATGACGCGGCAGTTACAACCTGAAAGCATATTTTGAAAAAGCTCCAGCTGTCTCCTGCTTTGCAGTAGCAAGCGGGGAGACAGTCGCATTTGGTATAGGCAGTTTTCACTGCCTATACCAAACTGTTTTTGCGCTGTGCGGTGACGCTACGAGCGACACCATGGGCGTTTTTCTGTATAATCGAAGTCTAAGAGGATCATATGATGCCGTTTGTGTCAATTGTGTTCCAAAATTGCTTGATACATATATATATATATAATTGCAACGGGTGCTACAGATATTATATATATATATGATATCTGTAGCACCCGACACAATTATACAGATAAACAGTTGTTAGTTAGGATCTGTTATATAGAGGGTTAATTTGACTAATGATTCTAAGAGGATGAGAATTATAACTCAACTTTCACACAATCATATTGGAAACAGTGTATGAATGAATGTATCACCTACACCCTGTAAAACAAAGGGACTGGTGAATTAACTGAGAGATGAAAAAAAGAGATTAAACGTCAATCACAATGTCTCTATGCATCATAAGTGGAGAGTTCAAAATGTGGAATGGGTGACGGATATGATGTTGAGTAAAGAAATCTTGACATAAGACGAAACGCGTAGGATTAATAGACCTTCCCCTACTGTCTATATGTCCCTTATTGTATGTCCGTATACTGTACAATAATACAGCTTTTTGAGAAATGTTTTTGCTGGCGTGTGCTTATTTCCTTATCCTTTCCTATGCATACTAAAGAAGGTTGCTGATTCAGTCAAGTGGAGTGTCCTGTGTAAACTCAGCGTGCAAAATGGCACATACTGAGTATCTGCGCACGATTGGGAAACCGACCGGAGCAGAGCAGCAGGTCAGAGGAGCATACACCGGTTGGTGATTGGAGACTTGCATGCAGGCTGCGGTAAAGTGAAGGGAGGTCTACCCGGCATTCTGGATAAAGACGTGACCGGCTAAAGAGTCAAGCCCTGAGCGACATTACAAGCGACGGAGTACCGGCATGCGGGGTTAAGAGGAAGGAGAGTCGGAGCAGTATAGTAAAGATCATCTGGTAGATCAGTTATCAGGATAACCATGTGGATTCTTACACAGAGTTTTGTGGTGGTGGGCTGTGGGGGAGGGGACGACTTGGCGGTAAGCTAAGGCGCTGCACGCCAAACTGAACAGGCGTCACATATTGATTTGCAGCGTGAAGGTCCCAATACCCACTTTAACCTATTCTCATTCCCAGAGTGACTATCTGCTTAAACTCATCATCATATCCGTCACCCATTCCACATTTTGAACTCTCCACTTATGATGCATAGAGACATTGTGATTGACGTTTAATCTCTTTTTTTCATCTCTCAGTTAATTCACCAGTCCCTTTGTTTTACAGGGTGTAGGTGATACATTCATTCATACACTGTTTCCAATATGATTGTGTGCAAGTTAAGTTATAATTCTCATCCTCTTAGAAACATTAGTCAAATTAACTCACTATATTACAGATCCTAACTAACTACTGTTTATCTCTATAATTGCGCCGGGTGCAACAGATATCAAAAATACTTATGGTTTTTGTGTTAAAACCTGCATTGTTTAGAGATTCTTCGCTTTAGGTATTTGCGCACCTGATATTTAATAGAATATACATATACATATATATATATATTTTAAATACAGAGATAGTTTCCCAACACCGCCTGGCATCACAGGAGACCCCAGTGGGGTGCCCAAGGAGAATTGTGCCAAGGTGGGGGAGAGAGAGCTTCCCATTACAACCTGTCATCCCAAGGAACCCATAGGAAGTGCTAAAAGGGGTTTGTCCAATAGTTGGGGACAGTGGGGATTTCCCATTGCAGCCCAACACCCTTTATATGACACTGTTTATAGACCAGGGGGACATTGATAGGCCAGTACAGGCCCTGACAGCTGAGGGAAAGACAGGGAAAGAGAGAGGTAGTCAGAGAAAGAAAGGCAGAGAGAGGGGCTGGGAAAGGGAGAGATAGAGACAGCAAGAGGGAGAAAGACAGCGAGGCAGAGAGACAGCCAGCAGAGGGACAAAGAGAGACTAGGAAAGAGAGATATGGGCAATAACAAGGCAAGGAGCAGAGAGGCAGTCAGCACAAAAAAAGAGAGAGAAGCTGAGGAAGAGACAGTACAGAAAAAGAGGGACTGCCAGAGCAACAGAGCGGCCCAAGAGATAGCAAAAGAGAGATAGAGAGCCTAAGAGACTACCAGGGAAAGAGAGCAGGCACAAGAGATAGCAAAAGAGAGATAGAGAGCCTAAGAGACTACCAGGGAAAGAGAGCAGGCACAAGAGATAGCAAGAGAGAGCAAGAGAGACAGGAATGAAGAACACAAAGCTCTCAGAGGGATAGAGAGAGTCGAATAGACAGCCAGAGGAAAAGACAGCTAAAAGACAGCAAGTAGGGACATGGACCCCTGACTGGGGCAATATGGACGGTTCATCACGCCAAAGTGAAGGCGAAATGCGTGTGAGCGCAGGACTGAATTCTCATATTTCTACGCAGTGACCTCTCTGGTAAAAACCTATGGCATAGGGATTTCTGTTTTATGTGTGATCCTGTCATTTTAAGAAACTGTTTTGCATTTACTGTAATTGTATGTTCTTGTAATTATCTTTTTCTGTCATCAGAAACTAATATATATATATTAAACAATTTTTGAATAAATAATGCTTTGGGTCTCTGAATGATCCTCTTGGTCTCTGAACAGATGTGTGTGTGTTAAAAGTGCATAGTTTTTTCTATAAAAAACAGGGACCTGAGACCCCAGCAGATATATATTAATTTACATATTTTGCATAATTCTCGGGTGGTGGCAGTTTATAGATATGATTGCAATTGAGTAAGGGGTTAATATTCACTAATTGAAGTACCTTGCGCGGGAGAAAGGTGAGTTGGCTAGAGTAGCCGTGTGTATTATCCCTGGTTGCATATATAAGTCACGTGCTCACGTGTGTGCTGTTCGTGACAGATTGTATATTGGGACGAATTGAGGGGAGATATTATTAATTTGAGGACTATTTACGAAGGTGATAAGTGGTCCAGCTTGCGAGCTCTTTATTAACCCTTCTCCCGTATGCAGATCAAGCGCTCACAGGTGTGCCGTATATGACATACAGTGTTAAGGAAATGTCATTGTAACGCCTCCTGTGCTCCCACGCTTTGTTCTGCATTGCTTTGCATGCCTCTCCAGCCCTGAAGGAGATGCATACGATGTGCCAGCTTGTTTGCTTTTCACACTACATGCACAACAGCAGCGCTGTGACGTTATATTTTGCCTTTGATTTCAGCAGCTGGTGCCTGCTTAACAAGTACTGACACATTTGACTAGAACTTTGCTACACGGTATTTACAGTGTGGAGTCTTAACTTAGGGCTGCAAGAAGCAAAGCAGAACTAAAATAACATGTTTTCTCCCAAATAGGGATCGTGATTTAAATTGTTTTCCTGAAACGTGTTATTTGAACAGTAACTTTATTTTCAGTTGACGGTTGAAAGACAAGCCTGTTCATGCGATAAATGGACAACTTTAAAGACATAGAGTCATACAAATAAAATGATGATAAAAATATATATATATATATATGTGCTGAAATATGGAACCTTCTAACTTGATGTTTATAAATATCTTCCTGTGGGGTCTGAGGTTCCGTCCTCAGTTAGACTGGCTACCAATAGAAGACACTAAGGAAGCTTCCTATGGAAAGGTCATTACGTTAACTATTCGAACAAAGGTCAAGTAGGCCGCACTGGTGCTTCACAACACCAGACTCTAATACTACATATCTGATAACGCTATGCAAGCATAATGCATGTAAATCTGATATTGCATGCCAATGTTTTGTTCTTGTGCGTGTTTAGCTAAAAGAAGCTTATTGTTGTATAGAATGTTTTTGCTGACATGTAGTTGTGATTATAACTCTGTACAGCAGGGTGTGACTCCCTATATGTACTCTGCCATAGGGCCTTGCATAACCTGGTTAGCACTAATCAATGTATGTATGTCTTTATTTATATAGCCCAGGTATATGATGTAAATGCTGCACACCTTAAAAAATAGTTAGAATGATACAATTACCGGTGCTCCCATGCTTGAACGAAAGCCTGTTTCCAGTCCTAGATCAGTAGTAGAAGGAACACAGGCACAACGGATTTCTGCAAAACTAAACTCATTTATTGAGCCAACACAACATTTCGACCTCAAAGGTCTTTATCAAGTGACATAGTGGCATAACACACAATCCCAAAAGACAGCATTTTTTTTTAAAATGTTGTGTTGGCTCAATAAATTAGTTTAGATTTGCAGAAATCGGTTGTGCCCTTTGTTCTTTATTTATATAGCGCCATTAGTGTACATAGCGCTTCACATTAGTAATACACGTGACAATCATATAAATATTATGACTTATTTTCTTCATATCATTAAGTTATTCATTCATTTTCACTTATTCTTTGTGAAACGTTTCTTTGTCACTTAGCTTCACAGAATAAGAATCTCAAAAGATATCCTAGTGTTTATATGGAGGTGACTCAGCTGTCACTACCCTCTCATGTTATCAGGAGCTATTCACTACACTTTACCATCTTGAATTCACAGTAGGAAGGTGCTGAATATGTTTTCACGTTGGATTTGGGATCTCACACAGTGCACTTATGCCAGTGTCCTCAAGTTATCCCCCTATGGCTGGTACCATGGAAAATACAATGCACACTTCATGAATTGGCTATTTCAAAATCTCATTTTATATATGTATATATTTTTTTCTTTTTCCTGCCCCAAATATATAATATTAAGGGCCACATCCAACGAGCACCGGTAAGGGTTAGCACACCTGATACGCCTTTGCCTTCTATTCAAGTCAAGAAGAGTTTATGCTGGATCGGGGGCAGTCACCAGCGCTTGATAAATCTGCACTTAGTGTATTAACACATTTTTTCTTATTTAAATTATTGGGAGTTTAAAAGGTATCGGGTTTCTTAATAGGGATTCTCTTTTGTGGTTCACTGATAATATTAGTCAGAACATTGATACGCCTTTTGAATTCAAGCTAAATTCTCAGAACACTAAATCATGACAGAAGACATTGATTTGAAAGGGAAAGGTATGTGTATCTTTATATGTTTGGTGTGTTTAAAAATGTGGTTGGTTACTAAGCATGCATACAATATCATGCAGAATTGTATGACCCTCGCATCATTGAAGCCCTATGCAATATACAGTTGGGTGTAATTTCCAATTAAACACATTGTCCCATATTTACTAAACAATGCTAAGCAGTAAGGCGCCGAACATTTGTTTGAATGGTCGTAAGGTGCCGGTTCCTTATGGACCCTCAGTAATTATTGCCCATAATATTGGCATATGACTGTCCTCCGCAATGCAACTTTTTAACCCATTTGCTGCCAGAAGGGGGCTCTGCAAAGAGGTGCGGGCTCATTGACATACAAAGCAGGACATTCATTACACATGCATATCACTTAGACTGTAAACTGTCTCCGAATGTTTACTTTTATTTATTATACACTTATCCCTAAACTTGAAAACGAGAGGTAACTCTCAATGCCCTACATCCTGGTAAAACATTTTATAAATAAATGTCATTTATTCTTAACTGTATTATGTATTATTATGTAGCATCTATGTAACGCTCTGTATACATTGTCAGTGCTGTATATATATATATATATATATTTTTTTTTTTTTAATTATTATTATATGCAACTATTCTACCATGAAGCTTTTGTAAACATTCTGTACGATGTACAGTACAATGCCTGCCTTTGGTATCAAGTGCCATTGCCAGGAAGTGCAGTCTATAAGTCATGAATGACAATGCACAAGGAATCAAAATGACTTGGAATGTCGATGTGGAATTACAATCATTATTCGGCTCCAATCAATGGCTCACTTGGATGTTTTTACTCAGGTATTGCAGCAGGGGGAGCTATTACCCTCACTTCTTGAAGAACTAGCAGGATTGTTTCTGCTCTGGAGGTTAAACATTCACTTCTCATGTTGGTTTAAGTTACATCGATATATACATTAGCAGGCTCTTAAGTCCCCCCCCAAAAAATGTACCTTTGTCTTGGAATTCATGTGGGTAGCTGAAACACATAAAAGAAAACCATGGTTTAATTGTAAATGACCCACAGATACCTTGTATAATCTGCATTAAAAAAAAAAAACATTTAAAAAGGTCCAATCAGTGTCAGGGAGATCTGCAGTATGTCAGAGCAGTGCCTAACAAATATCACCAGCATTGACGATGTTAAATGTACAATCCTTGTGCATTATAAACATATATCTTTTGCTGTTGCCTTTTCATGGTGTCTTACACTGATTCTTACCAATCAGGATACTCCCATTGCATGGCAATGTGTTAAAGGCCTCTCTGGCAGCAAAGAGGTTAAACGTTTGTAATGAAGGTTGTGATTTATTTATTTTTTACTACCTTGCAATGCTAAGATGACCAAGTTAACCTTTTGAGTACTGGACTGACCTGCAACCTAATGATCATTTAAACTCCGGAGACAAAAACGCGGTCAGGCTTTTCTTTGCCGGTGGGGGCTGCAACGCATTGCAAAACCAGTCATTGACTGCAAGTTATAATGGTCATTATAAAGCTGGCCCTGCACTCCATCAGCTGTTATAGAGCAGCAACAGAAGGGGATCAGTTCTCCTGTTCAAATAAAATGCATCCAGTCGTGAGATTGCCTTAACCCCTTGAGGGCTCTGTAGATGTGAATGTGGCTAGCTCTGTGGCTGATACTATACACCACCTACATCGACCGTGGCCCCTTGCAGACGCAATTATCAGAACATCCTCTTACTGTCTCTGTACGTTCTTCCTACTTACCACTTAGATTGTAAGCTCTTCAGGGCAGGAACTCCTCTTCCTAATGTTACTTTTATGTCTCAAGCACTTATTCCCATTATGTGTTATGTTATTATGTCACATGTATAACTGCTGTGAATTGCTATGTACATGGATGGTGCTGTGTAAATAAAGATATACATACATACATAGAAGTATGTAAACCTATATTTAAGTGGGATCCCCAAACCCAATTTCCTATTAGATTCCATGAAAACACTGAGCTTGTGTGAGCAATAAGATTGTATACTTACAGGTCACTCCAGTATGCAAGAGGTTAATTTGATTATTATTATCACAGTGGGGGAACAGAGATTTGATAATTATAGGCATATACAAATATGGACAAGCATGCACAAACATACAAAAAGGTCATGATGTTAGTGGTGAAGTTAATAGTTTTCTGGGGAAAATATAAAAATGACTACAGGTATATTCAACAGAGATTCCTGGCCAAACAAAATCTGGTACGGGGTTGTATATTAAGTAATATATACTTTTGCCGGTGTATTTTCTGTTATGGGGTTCTTTTCCCATGGCATATCTGATGTGTGTGTGTGTTTTGCATTTACTTCACACATGAAGAGTCTTATGCACTCTTATTTTGGGGCCAATGTTGGTAAAAACTAGTCTGTTAAGTCAAAATTGATGGTATCCCTAAACCAGAGATGGACAACTCCAGTCCTCAAGGGCCATCAACAGGTCAAGTTTTCAGGATATCCCTGCTTCAGCACAGGTGGCTCAATCAGTGGCTCAGTCAAACTGAAAACACAACCCAAACTACAAATATGAAGCTCATTCTGGGAGAACCCCTATAGCCCCACCCTCTCCCAACACTGCTCACAATTTTCAATTTGTCCCAGTATCAGAAGAGGAAATTGCACAAGCGCTCCTCAAATTAAAACTAAGCAGCCAATGTGGACCTGACCTAGTGCAATCAAAGTTCCTACGACTAGGTGCCCCAGCCATTGCCAAACCACTTGCTTCCCTAATCAACTCTATCCTGTCTGCAGGCCATATCCCTAAGACTTGTAAAACTGCCAGAGTTGTCCCAATCGTAAAAAGTGGGGAGAAAAACACTGTCTCAAACTACAGGCCAATCTCTCTTCTCCCAATAATATCCAAAGTCATGGGAAAATGTGTCCACTCTCAATTAACTGATTACTATACCAAGACAAATTTCTGTGCTCAACTCCAATCCGGCTTTCGCCCCAAACACTCCACGGTAACTACCCTCCTAAAACTTTGCAATGCGATCCAGTGTGGAATGGAACCGGGACAATTTACTGGTGCAATATTCTTAAGAGTTTGTAAAGGCTTTTCATACTGTCGATCATGTTGATCACGTTATCTTGTTAAACAAGCTCCAATGCTCTGGAATAGGAGAACACGCTTTAAAGTGGTTCCACTTCTACCCATTAGGTAGATCCCAACATGTGTCTATCTCAGGCTCCAATTCCAATCCCTTGGATATCACCTGCGGTCTCCCGCAAGGCTCTGTTCTGGCGCCCCTACTGTTCTCAGTCTTCAGTAATGATCTACCTACAGTTTGTAAGGCCACTTCAATGGATATGTATGTGGGTAACACAATCTTATATTCACACAGCCCTAACCTTTCTGACCTTGGACAAGTACTTCAATCTGATTTTTCAAGACTTGGAATCTGGATTTCCCAAAACACTAATAAGACTGTAGCATCTGTAGTATCTGTAGTATCTGATAAGACTGTAGACTGTAGTATCTACAGTAGGACAAAAGGCAACATTTCTAAAGCTACCAATGACTGAGCTACAGATCAGAACCAACTCTAACACCATCCTAGCCCCTGTTACTAGTTTTAAATCTCTGGGCATGTGGTTTGACTCCCAGTTAACATTTCGGTTGCATATTGATATCCTGACATCCAAAACCTATGCCAAACTAAGTAGGATTTTATAGGATCAAATCCTCTCTAAGCCAGCTGGTTAGAAAGCGCATCACACAGTAGATGCTAATGCCAATTATAGACTATGGGGACATAGTATATGGTACAGGACCCCAAACTCACCTTAGCAAACCAGACATCCTCTACAACTCAATATGCCGCTTTGTCCTACAATGTAACTACACCACACATCACTGCGAAATGCTCAAAGAACTAGATTGGCCATCACTTGAGGCTAGGCACAACGTAAATTTTTCATGTCTTCCCTTCATATACTTTCTGGGCAAGGTACCCGCCTATGTGAACAAGCTCCTCACATCTACCACATGCAGCACTTATCACCTGAGATCTGACTCCAAAAGACTGTTCATGGTCCCACGGTTCAACAAAGTATCCGGCGGCTCCTCCTTCTCTTACCGTGCACCCCAAAACTGGAACAATCTACCCGAGACTCTCAAAACCACCACCGGTCTAAATTCTTTCCAGACTAAATCTGTCTCATATTTTAATCTGGTCTGTAACTAACATACGCCTAACATATATTGTCTAACTGTCCATGAAATGTCTTTAAATCGAATGTATAGCCTCTGTTCACTTAATGCAACCATGTATTATCATAACTCTGTGCCCCGGACATGCTTGAAAACGAGAGGTAACTCTCAATGTATTTACTTCCTGGTAAAACATTTTATAAATAAATAGAAATAAATGTTAGCACTTTGAAAAATTACAAATCTCATATATTTACTGAAACTCATGTGAAAACAGCAAATATATGATGGTATTGTGTTTGCTTCACTTTGATTTTAGAGCATGCAATACATTATGATTTTAAACCTATTTTTTACTGGAATAAACAGATTTGGTGTTTTTTGTATACCAGGAATATGCAAATTTGTCAATATGTAGCTTGTCTTTTAAAAAAAATGTTAATAATTGGGGCAAGACAGATGAAAATATATTTTTTTTTAACATTTATTTTCATATTTATTACATCATATCTTGGTGAAATAATATGTAATTCATCAGTGGAAGGCACCAATCCAAAGTGCTGAAAAAAATGTTAGGTCCATGAAAAGATTTACAAAGGCATCAAATGTACTGCAACATTGTGAACATTTGCAAGGCCAGGCAGATGGCAAACACCCTTTGCACTGAAAGGGTTAAAAGGGATCAGATGATCATAAACATTTTTGGGTTGTTTTTTTGTTTTGTTTTTTCATTCTGCCAAGTGGCACCGAAAAGGTGTATTATTTAAAATGAAACAGATAAAACGTGTTTTCATATCCTTTGTTTTCTCATAACTTTTCTGGAGTGTCCTGCAGTTCTGCTGCTGCTGCTGTTGCTGCTGAATCTATTCTGTGTAACATTTTCTTCAGAGCAGTGCATTCCCCTGACAAATGTGAGCTTGAGTTACACACAAGTCAGAAGTGTTGCAGAGCAGTAGAATAAAAGATTTTCTGACTTGCCAAAGCAGATGGTAATGTTTCAACTCTCACAAAAAAACATTGTCTAACTCCAAAGTTTGAGCAAGAAAACAAACACATACGTTCCCTCGAATGACATGCTCAAAAATAATAGCTTTTTTTGCTCTTTCATTGTAAACCATTTTAAAAAAAGAAAGAAAAAGAAAGTGCATTTGCTCTGGTATTACCGAATTAAACACCGTCAAGAACTAATAAAAGGCTGCAAAAGAAGCCATAATTCTTTATTGCTAGGATGAAATATGAATGTAAACATACCTTAGTTTGATGTCTTTGATTTTCTTTATCAGGGACTCTTTTTTGTCCTTTGCTTTCTTTGACAGGCTCTCCCCTTTTAAGACATCTGATATAAACGTTTCAAAGTCTAATGATGAAAAATAGAAAAATGCTACAAATGAAAAACAGAATGGAAGTTCAGAATCCTAACATTCCACAATTGTTTGCCAATTCCCTCTGTAAATAATATAATGCAACATTATTCATTCGCTTATTACATTTTGAATGCTAATTAGATTAACTAATCCCAACTGTATATAACTTTATTATGTTTACAAACTGAAAGCAGCAAAACATGTGAAATCTTATGTATTTTTTTTTTAAATAAATCAGTTCTGTAGTATTAGATAATAGTACTTTTTCATTATTATTCAACTCTTTATGCCATTTTTTAATACGTTTTAAGGCATCCTACACTTCCCCAGCAGTGCAAGATCTCTGTAACACTTTCCTGTTTGTGATCATTTGTTGCCAATATTGCCAGCAGTTTGACTTGCAAACTGTAACAATAGATAATGTCACCTTAGTAATATCAGGATACATTGTAGCTGCTGAGTTACACTGATTCATGAATTGATAGAAACTGAAATGCGGCCATTATGTTAGGCACTCAATCAGGACATTTACAGATTTATATCAGGAGCACCAATTGCCAGTTAAGGTAAGAATGTATAATTACACATTGTTTTATATATATACAATTAATATTAAAACAAATAATTGGGGGGGGGGGATATAGTATTGTTGCTTTAAATGTTGCAGAACAACGGAACAGTAAAAATAGAGAAATCGCACTAAATACGGGATTTAAAAATGTGTACAAACATGCGGTCACATGCACTTCCTCAAAAAAATGTGCCCACAAAATAAAAATACAGCGAACTACTAACAATAGCTCATTCTACATTTCAAAAAGATGTGAATTTGCATACATACTGGACATACCAAAATCTAGCATTACAAATTCATTTGGGGAGCACACATTTTTTTTTCCCCCAGATGTCACGTCACTGTTTATACCCTTAGGATGATTTTTTTTTTATTACTTCACACAATTCTGCATTCATTTCTACTGATATACACAGACCAATACACAATTATGCTACAAGTACTATAACAGTATTTAATTGAAAACCATAATACCATTGTGTTACAAGCCACGACAACAACATTTGTTGGACGAATGATATGATTGTACAGGCGCTTCTCTAAAGCTACGGTAGTCAAGAATATATTATTTATTCCTTCGTTTTCAAGTATGAGATTAAATGTCGAGGCATCACATCACTGTGGCAAATAAGGCTCTTAGATGGTCATTTTAACTGAGGGCTGGGTTAGGTCAGTTCAGGTAATTTTATTTGTATGGACGTGTTACAGTATTATCCAATGATAGTAAAAGTTATGTTTTAGAGTATCTAATAAGTGTGTGCAGACATCAAGGTGATTCTTTTTCATTTTATACTAGTAAGGCCACAATTATAGTAGGCGCACGATGGAGCGCTTGGCGTTGCGCGTTCCTGTCGCCCGAGCGATGGCTGCACAGAGGCTGGAGGCGATGGGGAGGCGTGGCGGACGCGTCACCAGGCTGGTTTGCCCTCATTGGCTGAACCGCTCACGTGACGCAGGAAAAAAAATAGTTTGTCTTTTGAAAAATCTGCCACGCGGTTGCTCTTCATCGCGCCCGCGCTCACGCGCACTATGGCCGGCCTGTATCTGCTGCTGCACTTTATTCTTGCAGCGGGTGAAATCGCATGCAGCGCCGCGCCTACTATAATCGCATCCTCAGAGTTGACAATAAGGCTAGGTCCCCGCTGCCTGCACGCCATAAGAACTGCTCCTCAATGGGGCCGGGCCCGATATCTACCATGGCTGCCGCGCTGCGTGGCCAGATTTTTTTGAACTGGTGACGGTGTGCTGACCACTCCCCCCTGGCGGTTCAGCCAATGAGGGCGAACCTTCTGGGTGACATCATGGCCACGCCCCCGCCACGCCCACCCCGTCTTTCCCCCTGCAGCTCAGTGCAGACCGGGGACCTCAGCTGCATGTGCATGCAGCGCCGACACTGGGGCCGCAGCCGAATACAGAAGTCCTATTGATTACAGCAGGCAGCTTTCACTGGTGTGTTAAACAATGTGGCCCTCAGAGATTAAAGGTGTTTGAAAACCTGAATAAAATGAAGTATCCAGTCTTATCACCCACTTCACTGCCAGAATGTTTTGCAGGTGCACAGAGGAGTTAAACGTTGTATTGAATCTGCTTTAGTACAATGTGTGCAATGCATTACATGACAGACATTAGAATAAAATAAATATATGACACAATCAAAATAATTGCACAAAAGTAAAGATGAGGTAAATAAATATCTGCCCACGGAGCTTAAATATAAAATATAATGATGACATTATCTTGATACTAGTACGTCTAGAACCCACGTCTCAACACTTCTGCTGTTGACTAATATTGCCTTTCAAATATAGCTTGTAATATGAAGACTGCCAGAGAAGTTATTTACCTGCAGCCAAATACTGTGCAATGACCTCGTTTAAACTACAAGAAAACTATACATACAGTGTTAGAAATAAAACGCGAGCGCCAGGATTCACACAGCGCCGATACAATGTATAGGACCTTTGGC